>NC_092275.1:21623989-21768989 GCF_036320965.1 Panulirus ornatus
TAATCGTAGGGGAAGAGACGGGACGTGAACAACGAGGAATCTGGATGGAGGGTCGTTCGTCCTGTGTTTCAGAGGAAGTTTGTTTATGTTACACTCGGGGCGTGGCCTTGAGCGAGAGTGTTAGGATACATACTGTTCCGAGATACAGCCAAGGCCACACGAGTAGAGGAAGGTGTGCCGCTTACTCGACCAGTTTCCTGTTCTACACGTTTGCTGTTTTCTTGCAGATTTGTTATTTATCCTCCTTGCTTCCTAACCTTCCCCATTCTCTATCTTTCTTGAACCCTTATTTCCCCTTTCCCTATCTCCCTCTCATCCTAATCTCCCTATACCCTATATTCCTTACCTCCCAGTCTTTCAATTTCCTTCATTTCTTGTCTCCTGACCTCCCCATTTCCTGTCCTCCTCGACTCCTAACCTCCCCATTTCCTGTCCTCCTCGTCTCCTAACCTCACCATTTCCTGTCCTCCTCGTCTCCTGACCTCCCCATTTCCTGTCCTCCTCGTCTCCTAACCTTCTCATTCCCTATCTTCCTCACCTCCTACATTCCCTCGCTCCCTTGCCCCTCACGCTCAGAAGACATCAGCAAGAAAGAGAAGCAACAAAGAGTGAAAAATCTCTCCCCTTCTTCCTCCTCCTCCCACATCCTTCGGATATAACTCACAAGCAAGTAATACCAGAGGGTAAACCAACCACCACTTGCCGTCCGGTACTCGTCGATACGAACCTCCTCCCTCTCACGTATCTTCACCCTTCCTAACCCAGGTGCTGCCTCGACTGCTGAGGTCGCGACCTCTGGCAATCATCACCCTTCCTACCTGAGGCCAGTCATCATCACCCTTCGGCCTCGGAGCTATAAAGCCGACCGTTGGATCCCGGTAATGAGATAAACATCCTGTTGGTGGCGACACTCGAGTCACAATATATATATGTTCCGTCGTTTCGTCTGGTGTTGGAGGGAGGACCTGGTCTGGCTCAATTTGTTGCCTCTTGATCAGCGAGGAACGTTGTTAAAATGAGGGAGGGTCGGTGCGCATCGATGGATTTGTCGACGCAATGACATGTTTTCAGTACACCGAGAGATAAGCTTACTTCACTGAATGATTTACGTATAGTATAAGTATAAAAGTGCAACGAATTGCCTCGGCGCAACTTAACCAGTAAAGTCGTTCAAGGTGCGGTAGTATTCTACAAAGTACTGAACGTTTTATTGACCCTGCGTCAAAGTTTTTTACAGTATTAGGAACTAATTTTATCGGAGACAAAGAAGTTGATGACGTTCATGGAGGAAATTGGTATTATATGATGTTTTCTATGTATATTACGTTATCACTCAACATGTTCTCGGTACGGATTTGGAGCACATGATTACAAATATGTAATTACACACACACACACACACACACACACACACACACACACACACACACACACACACACACACACACACCTAAGCAAAGAATATTCATTTACTTCAGAATACCTCATGTTCTTGCTAATCTTTTAGGACAAACGCATCCAAACATAGCTGCAGCCACGCTCTATACAAGCGTTAAGAACACTTGCATCACACACGCTTCATACATACATACATGCATACATACACTGCTAGTCAAGCAGACGGTCATACAGGACTTCACATTCAACATAATCTTGTACATGTTCACTAAAGTGATGAATGTGAATTAGATTTGATAGTTGCTAATTACCTAATATTTTACTGTATGGACAAATATACCACGTAAATTTGCAGTTATTAACGAGCAGTATGTACAGATGAAAGAACGATAGAAATCTATCATTGTGTGTCATCCAAAACCTGGGCTCAAAAGGTGTGAAATATAGGAGAAAATATTCTGAGATTTAGAACCCAAAATGCTGGGTATAAGTCCGGGGGAAAGACCTTAACCTTGAATATGTAAATTTCCATGAATACTGAGTGACGTGTGGCGGATGGCTCTGCTTCCACTGATGTCCTTCCGGCCGCGCACGGACGACAGCCCGTGACACTATCTTCCCCCCTCGTTCTCTCCAATATACTGATCACTGAGCTCATCAATACTTGGGCGAGAGGGCTAGCCACCCAGCCAGTCAGCCTCCTTGGTTTAGAGGAGGGTGTGGGAATCGAAGGGGCTGTGTAGATGTCCTTTGGAAGGGTGATATGAGAGTGTGTGTGTGTGTGTGAGGGCAGTGGCGAGCCACCGTGAGATGATAAACAAGGAAGACACGTAAGGGGGGAAACGTAGACACAGAGGTAAACAGGGTTTGGGTGGTTGGGGCGAGATACCAGGCGGAAATTCTGAGAGGAAAATGGTGTGGGGGGGGAAGAGTGACAGGCGGGTGATAAGTAACGTACTGGTGCGAATGAGACTCTGGCTGAGGCACGAGAGGAGGTATGGGAGAGAGTCAAAATCGAAGCGTTCCAGTTGAGGGAAACGTGTCTAAGAGGAGGAGGAGGGGAGCAGTATGAGACATTATACTACATGCAAATGGTTCTGTAGGTGAAAGTTATACAAAGAAATATTAGTCGCAGCGAGACAATAAAGAAGAATGTTAAGTACGAGAGAATGAATTTGAAAAATAAAAACTAGAAATGACGATAGCATTGTACTTCAGAGTAGGTAGGTTTCCGCTTATGGATGACAAAGAAACTGTGAAGATGTATCGCTGCATCGCTCCCATCCCCCTAATACAGCCAGTGTTCCCAGTCCTCATGGTATATCTGGGGTGGCTGTGGTTACCAAGGACGTTGCAACGCCATCGACGGGACGCTGGAGATGTTAGACATATACGTCGAAGTCGTAGTGTGTCATCACTGTGACAGATGACCTACACATTCAGCCAAAGACTAGAGATATTTCTACGAGAGGCAAACAGACTGATGTTGAGGTCAAAGATTAGAGGGAGAAAGTGAGGAAGTGAAGCATACAAATAGAAGAAAAAATCTTATCAAATGGTTGCTCATGCTCGGCTGGAAACGCATTCTCTCGCCTTCCCCGAAAGCGTCCAAGCTGTTCGTATACCGAGGTGTGAGTAAGTGTCATGTGTGCTTACGTTTATCCACAGTTTTTTTCCCCCCTGTTACTTTTTCCGCTCGTCCTGTGTGTCAATTCATGACTGCTATCATCATCACCCTCATATTTAGTAGACTGTCAAACTGAACTTAATGAATACGTGATACAAAGAAGCGATCTAAAGTCTCCTTTGAGCATGTAGCTCAGTTTGCTTGCTTCCAGCACTCGTGAAGAGGTTCGTATACCTCAATGTGTGAAGAGGTTCGTATACCTCAATGTGTGAAGAGGTTCGTATACCTCAATGTCTCTCCTCCCTCTAGTGAGGTCAGATCACGGTTCTCATCACTTCATCTTCTAGTGTTTTATTGAGTATCGCTCCTATGTTGACAGGAAGATTTTCCCCCACTCATTTTTCCCACACATTTCTCTAACCAGGCACTAATTTTCCAGCGAATCATCAGGAGCACCAGTATAGCTTCCTTGCAATAAAGCTACCATGAAAACCAATATATCGCCAGAAAACTGAGGATAAGACCTTCCTTTTTTTTTTTTCCTCCTTGAGCCTTTTCGGTTGGACGTGTGGAGCACAAAGAAAAGGAGCTCCATTTTTACCGAGAAAGTCTTTTGGGACAATTTGTTATCGGGGATTCGTCTCATCGAGAGAGAGAGAGAGAGAGAGAGAGAGAGAGAGAGAGAGAGAGAGAGAGAGAGAGAGAGAGAGAGAGTAGTCAGGCAGTGTCGTATCGACCACGAGTAAGAGATCTTTCAAAGCCAGACGCCTCCCATGTATCACTAACCTTTGACAGTTTCTGTGGGGATGAATTCGATGAAGGGTATTGCGAAATGCCTCCGGCTTTTTCTCCAATTCTGGGAATGAATGAATGAATGAATTCATTAAATACATGATATAAATATATAAGTAAATAAATGATAATAAACTTATTGAATGTCTTTGCCCCGTGTTGATTAATTAGTTGAAATTACATGATGCAAATCCCCTGATACGAATTACAAGCATATATGTACAGTTATATATATATACATATATATATATATATATATATATATATATATATATATATATATATATATATATATATATATATATATATATGAGAACTTTCTCTAATTTTGCAAAATATGGTCGGTGTTATGCATAATTACCTCATTTTAAACGTAGCTTTAGTCCATTAAATGAATCTTGCAAAATGGAGAAAATAATAATTGTTTCTTTTTCTTTCCTGAACCCTGAAGAGATTCTATTTTTCTTTTCCAGATATAAATCTAAAGAAATTTAATGAAGTTTACATTTAATCTAGCCATGTCAACAAATGCTGGAAGCACTTTGACATATACGTTCATATATATTTGTTTTTTTTCAGGTCGGTACATGAAATGGTCCGTTGAAACGCCACAGAAACGTTTGTGGTCTGCTAAGAAGAACACACCACCCACTGGGTGGGGAAGACGTCGTCGTCAACTCATGGTCCAACTACGTCGTCGTCCTCCTGCGCAGATTCTACACCCACACACTCGCTATTTGTTGACAAGTGAAAGACAGTAAACGTATGGCGTCAGTCAGCGTTTTCTGAAGACAGAAACAAAGACAACGACCGAGTGATTTTACGGGATTTGGCTACTTCGCTTCGTGTCGGAGATGAAGTGATATGCATTTGACGCTATCAACGTTAATGGAGTGAATACCCATGAATCTATGACTCTTTTAAGTGAATCATGTTATCTTCTCCTCAGGTAGTCGCTGGAGAGGTACTCTAGAAAATGACAGGGAAGATAAACATAGCCATGACACCACGTCGGTATTCGTCACACACACGCTACCAAGAATCGACGTAGGAGTTGTGTCCGGCGTGTCGCATGCCCCGGCGGCCGAGGAGGACCGTCTCTCTTCCCTTGTGCTTTGACGCTCTCGCACAACTGCCGGGGGACCTGATCACTCGCCACGCCTCGTTCCCTTCACCCCCACAACCCCGAAGATGATCCCAAGCATCACCGCTAATCGTTCAGCCAACTGGGAGAAGCATGTGCACAGCCTATTCGGACTGAGGGTGTCTGATTTTCCTCCGGACGAGAAAGGCGTGAGACTCGATGATACCCCCTTCATTCTTGACGGCTTGGCTCCTCAGGGCGAGGCAGGGGACAGCTGGCAGCAGGGTATAGGTGTGCCTGCCCACGCGCCTCTGCCCCCCTGGGGTAATGGAGAGCCCGTCAGTCAACAAACAGCGACAAGTGAGACGAGAATATTGACTCCGTATACAGGTGAGAGGGGAAGTTGGCTGCTGCAGACATTACCCGAGGCGGAGGAAGTTGGAGGTGAAGCTGCAGACACAGCCGGGAGAGTCCGAGACCACGGCGCTGGAAGGTTCTCAGACAACAACTACTTAGAAAACTACTTAGATAATACCCGGGCGAGGGATGACGCCGTAGAGACGAAATACGGCATAAATTTCGCTGTGGACGCGTCAAGCGACGGCGAGTCTAACTGGTGGTTCACGACAGCAGACACACCCGGGCCGCTGCTTCTGGACGCTCAAAACAACGCCACTAATTGGATCAATGAGACCTCCTGGACCTGGAGCGCCGACAGTCAACCTCTCGGCTTAAACGTGTCGCTGGCGTGCAAGAACCTCTCCGTCAACGGGTCGGGAGGATGCGCCTTAGAAGAGCCTGCCCCGCTTGTCGTCACGCCGGAGAGCCTGGCACTGTGTCTGCTGCTGCTCTTCTTCGCAGTGTCCACCATCTTCGGCAACGGGTTGGTGATCGTGGCCGTCGCCCGTGAGAGATACCTTCACACAGTCACAAACTACTTCATCATGTCGCTAGCCGTGGCCGACTGTCTCGTTGGCGCTCTTGTCATGCCCTTCAGTGCCCTGTATGACTCCTTCGACTATTGGCCATTTGGCCCTGATTTCTGTGACGTGTGGCGCAGCTTCGATGTGCTGGCCTCGACGGCTTCTATACTTAACTTGTGCGTTATATCATTAGACAGGTACTGGGCCATTACCGATCCTTTCAGCTACCCAAGCCGCATGTCACCACGGCGGGCATGCATGCTCATAGCCTTAGTGTGGGTGTGTTCGGCCCTCATATCATTCCCGGCCATAGCGTGGTGGCGTGCCGTTTCAGATCCCCACCCGGTCGGAGCCTGCCCCTTCACAGAGGACCTTTCCTATCTGGTCTTTTCCTCCACTATCAGTTTCTACGGACCGTTGTTTGTCATGGTCTTCACCTATTTTCGCATCTACAGAGCGGCCACCGAACAGACCCGCTCCCTCAAGCTTGGCCAGAAGCTAGTGTCATCCATGGGTGACGGAGAGATGGAGTTGACTCTGCGTATCCACCGCGGGGGCGGAGGTGGCGGTGGCACCGGTGGAAGCACCAGCAGTAATGGCAACGGCGTCCACAGAGCCCACTACCCGGCAGGCAAGACATACAGCTGCGCGCAAGAGAACGGTGGTATAAGTGATGCCCATGGCATGGGACCAGCACTAGACGACGGGGAGTCTTGTCCACTGGGTCCCATGCATGAAGGCGCCTCGCCAGACAGTTCCACAAAGGTGGTATCGCGCAACCTGAAAAACTTTTCCATTTCGCGCAAACTTTGTAAATTTGCCAAAGAGAAGAAGGCGGCCAAGACTCTGGGCATCGTAATGGGTGTGTTTATTGTGTGCTGGCTTCCCTTCTTCGTCACCAACCTCCTGTCGGGGTTATGTGGAGAGCGGTGCATCAGGGAGCCGGCGTTGGTGGACGGCGTCGTTACCTGGCTCGGGTGGATCAACTCCGCGATGAATCCCGTCATCTACGCCTGCTGGGCCAAGGACTTTAGGAGGTGAGTGCTGAATCCATCGTTTCTGGTAGATGTGCATCGGGAACCAGTATACAGACAGGTTGCTCGAACAACCAAACTGGTTCCAGCAATGTTGGCATTTCATGCAATGTTGTCTTGGTAGATAGCCAGCCTCTACCAAAACAAGGAAGACACTGTCTTTATTCAACAGGTTTTTTATTGTAGATGTTTTTATGACGTGTATCAACCGTAGGCATGACGATAAGGTAAGTGTAGAGGGTTCGTTTAGGTTGTATATCGATGTTTCACGTTTCATTTTAGGTCGTTTCTAGAGGGGATAGTCTTACTACTGAGATTCTTAAAGCAACTGTCTTCATCAGGATTTTATTCCTTATGGTCTTGTGACCTTTTGGATGTCTCATTATCTGAAACGCTTACGTTTTTTCATAACACTTGAGCTCGTCCATGCTGTGTTAAGTGTATGAATATATACTTAATCTCGGATACACCTGCTTGAGATATTTTTTCCCTGAAATATGGCGTTCCAATATGCGAGGCATTGCTCTGTACTCCCTCCCTGCTCACTGCGTGCCTACCTGAGCGACTACCCAACTCTGCTCCCTAGTCCAAATCCTCTCGTATTACCGTGTGCAAACTTCCCTTAGGGCATCCTCGAGCTATCGACGACCGACACAATAACATACTTTATAAGCCTTTGCAGTCGGGCTAAAATGCCTCGGGTATAGCCGATGAAGGAGGAGAGCGACCATCCCACACAGCGAGCGATATAAGCCTTTGTAACTCGTGTGCTCAAGAGCTAAACTCATGAGAACTCACGTGGCATGTGTGTTAGTGGAGCTGGGACGATATACTGCATGGGCCTCGGGTATTGGAGAATTTATTGAATGAGGCATTTCCCTCAACGCATCTGTGGTGGCGCAGGGACGACCTCTCGCCCTTGTATCGCCGCCCTGATACTCGCCAACAGACGTATTTTCCTCTCTAAGGCTGCAATAAAGTAAATGGAGCGAACAGCAAGCAAGACTACGTGAGAGGGAAGAGAGGTATGAGTGTTGCGATCTCAGGTTTGTGTGTGTGTGTCAACCTCAGTGGTACCGAGCAGGTTTCGCTGCAGTGTTCGTCTCGTCCGAAACCAAGTGACTCTTTAGCGAAGGATGAAGGAACATCATGGTTAGGGGCAGAGGATGAAAGGCCCTTTTTAAGGGTTGTAGTGAGAGAAAAAGATCTAGTTAGTAGCTAGATGTAGGGATAGACCAGTATGTTTGAGGGGGGTCACTGGAAAGTGATGCAAGAGCAAAGGATTCAGAGTATTGAGATGTGATGAGAGGAGGCCTTATTGCGGAAAAATGAATGCAGTTCTTAGACTGGTCGTGTGTGATATACTACTACTACCCTACTTACGTTTGTCATATAATGAATCCTAATATGTTGGCAGGAATTCGAGGAACAGTTTTTAGAGAATTTGATGAGATTGCTGATATCGACTTCATAGTATGTATATATATATATATATATATATATATATATATATATATATATATATATATATATATATATATATATATAATATCACGCTGGTGTAAACTTTCATAATCTGTAACGATAGAGAAATCTGAATTTCGTCGACAAATCAAAACAAGAATTATCTCTTGGTATGCAGTGTAGAATAATTAATGCCATACAAGCTTTAGGATCCGCTATGTAAAGAAATATAATTCACACATAAACCAAAGATATACGAAAGTTTATGTAGAAGTAAGAGAATAATTCCAGTGGCAAGCAACGTCCCATAATGACTTCTCTTTTGACCAAATTGTGTACATATGATCAGGAGATATCCTCGGCCACTGGCGAACACTGAGAAATTGAAATTCACGTAATGGACTTTCAGGAAATTTAGTATGTTCTCTAATTGCCTTGACTACGTATATGGGGGTTCTGAGAATTGGTTTCAGATGAAACTTGTTACAGGTTACCCTGACGTTAAGGCAGATATTTCCAATCGCTAATGATCGTTCAAGACTTGCATACAGTGTGCTAAACATGGTGTATTCAGCCATAGATACGTTTTCCATACGTTGGTCAATATAATCATAAGCCAACCAGCGGTTCTAAGGGTGTATAGAGCAGAAGGTTCGATCCAAGAATACGATCATAGTAGACTGTCTTTGTGCTTCAGGCTTACGTGTCTGATATACTTTGCGAAACTCGTATCTCTCATTTCCACTCCATTAGGTAAGGGCAGACTCTGGCCATTGCTTTGGCCAGCCAGCAGACGCCAGTCTCCAGATTGTCATCAACGAAGAAAAATTGTGTCTGTGTGCTTATGATTCTGACTAGGCTAGACGAGATGGTTTTGTTTGTCAATTCGTCTATAGATAATGTAAACAATTTGATTGTACTTAGGGTATTATGCAATGCCTGGAAATTATACTGAACCAAGGCAATGCTTGGGTTATTTTATTTCATGATGATCGATCCGATTGCAAGTCAACCAATTCACATCTACTCGTGAAATCGGTCCTCATCATCATCAGGTTGGGAATGATGAATCCTTCTGTAGGTAAAAAGAAAAATAACGTAATTATGTCACTCGTTCTACTTTTTGTGAGCTTCACACTCGCACTGGGAATTTGTCCCTGATTTTTACATATTTCAGGAAGTTTCTGTTCGTCAGGCATAGTTTTTACTTCTTTTTTTGTATTATTTCACAGATTCTAAAATGCCCCAAGGTACCTTGAAAATCAGACTGCTGTTGTACTTTGACGTGCATCACGACAATGAGAGGCTGTTTTCTCTGTTGCTTTGCACCAGTGTTGATTTGGATTCTTGCTGTCGAAAATGACAACTCGTGTTGTTGCTTTCAAGTGAGGGTGAGACTGGAGTGAAACTTATCCCAGTGAAGTACACTAACAAGTAGCTTAGGTGACACAGATAATCCATCGAAATTCTGAAATGTAGCTCTTGAAGAAGAGACAGTTTACGATCTTACTTCATGGTGTAGATGGTGTTGGTTGGTTGGAAGTCCCGAGTAAAATGACTGTGAAGTGAAGCCCTTCATTGTTATTAACCTGCCAAAGAACCTGTGAACTGTTCACTGGTGCCGTCAGCGAGACCTTTGTAGGAAGGAGGTGAGTGTGTTTAGTGTTGTTCTCTCTTCAAGTACTACTTATAATGTGGTAGGTTGATGTTTGTCGTTTTCTTAATTTTGTTTCAAGTTTCCAATCTTGTAAACAATTCTCCAAAACAATGTTTTTGTGAGGATTATGGATGATTTTATGGTCGGTTATAGAGTGATTATCATCGTCTTAATTTCGTATTCAAACGCTACGGTATTTTTTTTGTTTCTAAGGTAGAACTTCTTGACAATTTCTCAAGATTTGTTAATCTGTCAATTCGTACTTAGAGTTGAAATGTATTGCTTTCAAACTGAACATAGGATTATAAGTGAAATTTAGATATATGGAGACACTAGAAAAAAACGTAATAGGTACTACACAACCCGCTTCTCAAATAAATTTTAAACTCCAACCCAACCTGACATACACCCATCAGAAACCACACTCCCCAGACGAACTCGAATCGCACACTCCCGCTTACGCTCTGGACAACACCCATCACTACAACGCTATAAAGACTGATTCATCATACCCTAAGACCCTTCATACCCACGGTGCAACCCTCATAGAAAAGACTCGGGGCTCTTGCCTCTCAATTCCCCTGGACTCTCCGCACATAGACTCACACACAATACTTTGTGATCTGTGGCCCCGAGTGGTGGACGTAGCCAGCTTCCTGAGTGCTGCAGGAGCCACGTAAAGATAGAAGGGATTCCCGGGATAGGAAGCGTATGTATATGATATGCCAGAAAGGTCTGTTGATTAGTTCTAGGCTTCGCGAAAGACTCCTTGATAACTTTGTGTTCACCAGGGATTCAGGAGTGTCGTCCATGACACAGACCGGAAACCATAACTCAAGGAACTGAAAATACAATTATTAAGACTTGGAATCGTTTTACCAAGCTTCGTCGTCAAATCAATTTATATACGGGTAATCGCAAGACTCAAACAGACAGAGACAAGCTAAAGAAATTAGGAACTTGTTCACAGAAGAAGAGAGATGGCGAAGTATAGGATGAAGCGGAAAGACTAGAGGAGGAGGAGTGGGAGGAGGAGGGAGAGAATTGAGAGGGTGCCAAAGAGAGGGCAGAAGGGGACCATCTCAGTTGCGGAAATTAAGTTCAGCCATCTCTTTGAGGGGGAGGAGATGGCCAAGCTTTTGCTCACCCCTGTGTTGCTTGTTGTGGCGGTCGGCTGGATCTGATAGACGACTGTCATATGTAATATTACGGCCGACTCTCCCTACCCTAGCACACACACTCTGTGATCGGTGCTCAAGGAGGCATGTAAACCTGCATCAGGGGCACGGGGACTCTGTACATGATGATTCATGATTCTGACTGTAGCCAGGAATCCACTCCAGAACTCCTTTAAGTAATGTATACATTTCCCTGTTAAGATGGAGCTGCAATCCTCTTTGATAGCATGAAGTATGTAAGAGCCACTAACTTTGCATTATCATGCCTTACCACCGTGGATCGTCAGCAGAGGCGCCTTACAGCCGTCCACAGTGTAAAGCCAACAAGGATCCGACGCGTGAGAAGAGATCAAACGGCAGAATCAACTCAAACCGACGTAATAGAGACACGACGCTTCATATCGTCTTGGGAGCTGTTCCCATTCGGGACACACGATCGTGAATCGACTTCCAGGAAAACCTGTTAGGTGGCAGCACTTGCGAGGGGCTCACCGTAACCCACAGGACGCTAAATCAACTCTCACACTGATTCGATGTTGTTTTCACGTGAACTTTATGCCAAAAAACCAACAGTCTCTCTAGAGAACTACTACAAAGGTTCTCTTTCAGACTGTTATAAAGTAAAAGGTTTCCAAAACCGAAAAAGTCTGTATTTCCAGAATGTTGAATGAAACATCAAAGACAAGGGGAACCATTACACACGCACACACACACACACACACACACACACACACACACACTAAGATATATACAAGTTCTTTATCATGGAAACAGTTGACTCGTAAATAAGTCTTAGCTTCATCAAGTTCGAAGTGGAAACTTCTGAAATTCTCGAGAGACAAGACAGCGTCTTTTCCGCGATTAATTCCAATTGTTGCAGTGCAAGACTTGCCCGTGCCAAAACTGCCCAAGTGAGATCGACTCCCTTGACAACTCTCAACAGAAGCTAAAGACTTGTATCCTCTTTACTTTTTTTCTTTTTTCCGTTCATTTCTCGCATCAATTTCATCCAATAACCAAGCCGTATGGAAATCATAATCTTATCGGAAAAAGCGTGTCCGTTTTTGTTCATCCCGATGTACTGTCCACCTTCCCAAAGTCAATTCAGAGCTCGCGAGAATCATAGTTAGAGACAGAACTCGAGCGTGTCAAATGATCGTTAATGTGGTTTGTGGTTACCAGCGCGTTGTTGGAGAAACTTGGAATGGAAGCCAGATACAACCAAACAGCTTCAACTCGACATAGATATTAGTACAATATCAGCAGAGTTTATAGTTCACGGGTATACCAGAGGTGTCTCAGCAAAGTTATAAACTCAGAGAACGGAGGGAGAGACGTATTATATATGGTAGCAGGTACAGGATGGACTTCTCTGAAGCGAGAAGTAATGTAAGGAGACTACTGTATCGTACACACACGCACACACACACACACACACATATATATACATATATATATATATATATATATATATATATATATATATATATATATATATATATATATATATATATATCTTTTCTTTCTTTTTCAAACTATTCGCCATTTCCCGCATTAGCGAGGTAGCGTTAAGAACAGAGGACTGGGCCTTTGAGGGAATACCCTCACCTGGCCCAATTCTCTGTTCCTTCTTTTGGAAAAAAAAAAAAAAAAAAAAAATATATATATATATATATATATATATATATATATATATATATATATATATATATATATATATATATATATATATGTGTGTGTATATATATATATATGTATATATATATATATATATATATATATATATATATATATATATATATATATATATATATATATATGTATATATACTTTCATTGCCATGATGAAATAAAACAATTTTTGAAATGGAAACTCGAAATCTTTCTTGGGGAAACGAGAAAGAACAATTTCCTGAAAACAGGATAAAAAGAAAATAGAAATCTATGCCCGAGCTGCTTAGGGAGTTGGTCCATCATCTTAAATTTCACATACACCGGCATCACTAATCAGATTTTACTCTTCCAAGTTTCATTCTCTTCTTTCATTTCGTTTCTTTCCACATATTTCTCCCCCTCACTTCTTTCACCCAGTTATTCGTGGCCCTCTGTCTTCCACTCCCTCGCATGATTCATACCTATTTAAGACGTCAGTAACCAAGTCGGGCGTTGGAGGGTATTTATCTTGCATGACTGAGGGGTCAACAGCGTAGGTGTGCGACCCGTCGCTTTGGCATTTCTTCCCCCGTCAAGAAAGTTTTCACTCATAACCAGAAGCACTTAACTCCTCCTCTCTGCCCTGGAATTCATCACGACATTCTTGGAAGCTTTGTCGACAGGTATTTTGTATATCATGGTGGCATGTTGTCGAGAGGAGCGTGTGCCAAGAATCTCGTGCATCTTAAAACGAAATTTGTCATCATGCGTGTGAGAGTTCCATTTAGCAGTGATTCGTTCGAGAGCATTTCTGTTGTACTTTGATATATATATATATATATATATATATATATATATATATATATATATATATATATATATATATATATATATATATATTTTTTTTTTTTTTTTTTTTTATACTTTGTCGCTGTCTCCCGCGTTTGCGAGGTAGCGCAAGGAAACAGACGAAAGAAATGGCCCAACCCCCCCCCCCCCCCATACACATGTACATACACACGTCCACACACGCAAATATACATACCTACACAGCTTTCCATGGTTTATATATATATATATATATATATATATATATATATATATATATATATATATATATATATATATATATATATATATATTCCTATGAGTCCACGGGAAGATGAAACACGATAAGTTCCCGAGTGCACTATCGTATAGTAATCACATCGTTAGGGTGCATACAAGAAAGAAATGCAAGTCATTTGATATGCAACGTTGAGCACCAAGGCGAAGTAGTTAGTGCATAGCAGTGGTTCCTTCAAAGAGTACCTTCATTTTGTTTGTTTTTTTTCATAGGGACAGATTTATATACCTCTCGTGGACTACGATATACATAATTATTACTCTACTTCAAAGAGCTTTTTCTTACCCCCTCCGGTACACCTTAACCGTTTCCGTCGACGTAATAAATTCTAAAGAACCGAGATGCTTTTTTTTTTTTTTTCATTTCATGAGATTGAATCCCTTGAAAATTAGTTTAAAAGTAAACTTAATAAAAACGTCAACCTTGCACACTTCAGGGCCGAGTTTACGGCCGGGGAAATGAGTTTACAAGTTCGCGAGGGAGGAAAAAAAGCCAATTTAAACTTGCATTTAAAAGGATTGAGCTTCATAGGAGGTGGACACGTGAAGTGATGGCAGGAGCCAGGTTAGTGGCTTGCATGAGTGATCTCCATACTTCCTGCTTCCTCTCCTCTCACCCTGCTTCTTCTACTCTCACCCTGCTTCTTCCATTCTCACCCTGTTTCCTCCACTCCCACCCTGCTTCCTCCACTCTCACTCTGCTTCCTCCACTCTCACCCTGCTTCCTCCACTCTCACCCTGCTTCCTCCACTCTCACCCTGCTTCCCCCACTCCCACTCTGCTTCCTCCACTCCCACCCTGCTTCCTCCGCTCTCACCCTGCTTCCCCCACTCTCACCCTGCTTCCCCCACTCTCACCCTGCTTCCTCCACTCTCACCCTGCTTCCCCCACTCTCACCCTGCTTCCCCCACTCTCACCCTGCTTCCTCCACTCTCACCCTGCTTCCCCCACTCTCACCCTGCTTCCTCCACTCTCACCCTGCTTCCTCCACTCTCACCCTGCTTCCTCCACTTTCACCCTGCTTCCCCCACTCTCACCCTGCTTCCTCCACTCCCATCCTGCTTCCTCCACTCTCACCCTGCTTCCTCCACTCTCACCCTGCTTCCCCAACTCTCACCCTGCTTCCTACGCTCTCACCTTACCTTTCCCCGGCTACGACGTTACTCTGTATATCTACCCAACCTTTTTAACACTTATCGTCCATTCCATTGTTTTTTTTAAGTAGTATTCTCCTTTTTCTTATCGTTCTCTCTCTCTCTCTCTCTCTCTCTCTCTCTCTCTCTCTCTCTCTCTCTCTCTCTCTCTCTCTCTCTCTCTCTCTCTCTCTCTTTCCAGTGAGTAACAGTCACAGGAGGAAATTATATACAGTTACGAAGAAGGAAAAGTGTGCGTTACGTGTCATCAAGTGTTGTATATAAAAAAAAAAAAAAAGGAGAGACGTCATACACCTTTATGGACTGAATACCAACAGGTTACGTGTGGGTTGAGGCAGGAAGATCAAAAAAAAAAAAAAATGATAAAAGCTACCTAAGGCTAAGGGGTGAAACTTGACAGCCATCGGACGTTGCTGGAGTCCACCAGCTTATAGTTACACCATCACTGATAAAAACAAGTTACCTTTGGCAAGACTGTATCATCATCGTCTGTTGAAGAAAGAGAGTTCAGTTTTGTCTGACAACCTGTCACTCTCTCTTCAAAGGAGTCTTTCTGTCCCTGTTACTGTGTGCTGCGCATCCCTGAAGCTGCAGAGGCCTGTAATGGATAAGGGGTCGTGGTGTTATAGCCACTAGCTTCTTTCCTGAAATGGGTTCAGGTCCTGAAAAAGATTATATATTTCATTTATAATACTTTGTCGCTCTCTGTCGCGTTAGTGACGTAGCGCAAGCAAACAGACGAAAGAACGGCCCAACCCACCCACATACACATGTATATACATAAACGCCCACACATACACATACCTATACATTTCAACGTATACATGCATATACATACACAGACATACATATATACACATGCACATATTCATACATGTCTTCATCCATGCCCGCCGCGTCCCCGCCACACATGAATATATATATATATATATATATATATATATATATATATATATATATATATATATATATATATATATAGACTATCCAGCAGTATGTGTAACTAAACCTGCTCAACAAAGTGATACATTTTATCCACAATACTTCTACCAATTATTTGTACATACCCATGAGCAGTTAACAGAGCTGGCGGCGACATGCGGAAATGGAGCAAAACAGTGAGTGAGAGTGCGCGCGTTAATTAACAAGAGCTATCAACGGGCCAAGCTGGTGCGTGGACAACACACACACACACACACACACACACACACATCCGCCGGATTAACTCCGACAACTACGTAACTTAAAGTGTGAGCCGACCGAGTTGGTTGGTGTTCGCGAAGGCTTATTATATACCATGGAACTGGGTCATACGAAAGGGGCCCCCCCTCACTGGAGTCAACACTGTAACGTTTGTGTTTCTAACGTTGTTATACTTCTTTCTGCTGACTGAGGTGCCTTCCTTCTGCGCGTGGCCAGCCTAGTGAGTTCTAGGGAGCATTGGCTAAAAGCAATTATGATTTTGAGGCGTACAAACTACTGTTAAAAAAAATAATAATAAGTATGCGTATCTTCAAAATGAAAGTTTAAAGCAGTGATGGATAATTTTACTTTAATGAGAGTTTAACGAAATATAAAGCTGCATCTCTAACGAATTCATCGAAATATCTGAATCGTGTGTATTCATTATTGAGGACGGACGTCATTTGTAAAATGTACTCATTGTATTCTTGTGAAATCAAGAAATATGAAGACCACACTGCTCGTCAGCCCTGCAGGGTGAAACTGTAATCACTATCGTGATGAATAAACTGTGTTGCATTATGTATTACCTGTATACCATGTTTTTTCTGAAGTTATACACATTATTATACATGACAGAGAGTGGATGTGAGCGAGTTACTTCACTTTGGCGGGGAAGGAATGAACAAGTATGAAAAAGAAAATTTAACCTGGAGTAATTTAGCTTTTAAACTACTTTATCTGTGGGTTCTGTGTTATGTTAATGGTTTCGATAATATCATTTCATCTAATCTCTGTATATAAGGATGTTTAGAAAGAATATTTGCATTGTGGGGATTATTATCCATAGATTATTTTCAAGGTATCGTTCGTGATCTTGTACATCGCTTGGATCAAAATCTGATATCTAGGAAAATGGACCGATCATCTTTGTTGTTCTACGGATTGGGTTGTTTCAAGATTCGAAAGTCGTGGAGAGCGAATTGGAAAATTGTGGTATACAGTGGGCGACGTGCTAGCACTGGGTTGAACTAGAGCATTTGAAGCGGTCGGTAGACATCATGGACAGGTCTGTTGGGCTTCTTGTCGATGAAAGGTGATTGTTAGAATATTTTCACGTTCAAAATGAGTTTTTATGTAATATTCTCCTCCCCAGTTGTCCAGTGTAGAATACGTGCACCATTTGAGTACCGTTGTTGTACCTGCTACTTAACTCGATAGTGTGGGAGCCTCCTGTCTCTTCGAACACTCGCTCATAAACACTAATGTTTAACCTATTAGCTTGAGAAGTTTCTCTTACATTATCATGCGAACATTCCACCAATGATGGATGCTGATGGTAGGGTGACTTTCTCATGATCCCGTAGATTGTCTTCATTGATCCACCGTATGCTAAGGATCAGGGTACAGGTGGGAAGTGGTTGCTGTAATACCTGTTCCATATCCATCTCTCCACTTGTGACTGTCGGTAGAATACGAGCAGATAGACTGTGGTCTACCTTGGAGATAATTTACATGTTTGCAGAATGTGCTTTTGTTTCTTTGCCTAGATCTTGCTATGGGCTTTCAATATCAGCTTTGGAATTCATTCGTAGAATCGGGTCCCTTTTCTTTAGTCTTGTGTCCACACGCACTTGATACGCTACTTGTCTTTGATGTTTTGATGTTAGCTGGTTATTTGCTGCATCACAAGGAGCATCACCGTCTAAGGAGATATCCACTCCGTCCTCATCAATGTGATGAAAGGGATTAATTCATTTGTCATCCATAAGGTCAGTGGAAGAGTGTACGTCTGCTTCATCCTTTTGAATATAACAAGTTGCTGAAGCAGGTTAGTTACACTACGTCGCTGTCTCGGGCAGATGGCTGCGAAATTATGCCTTTGGTTAACGCCTTTGACACAGCATTTGGCTTAAGGCTAATGAACCTTGGTAACCCCAGGAGTTTGAGAGTCCCTATTGACCTCGAGAATCTGGGTCCACAGGCATTCCACCCAAAGAATTATGTGAAACTCGGCAGAACAGCTGCACCACTGTCTAACATGTACTTATGGGTGACCCTGTGATAGCCTGGGGCATGATACAGAGAAGCATCGAACTTACTTTTGCTACTAGTTAGCAAAACATGATTGGATCAGCTCTCGTAGAGCATGCAAATGTGAAGAGCCCAGTTCCATTCCTTGGAAGCTGGAGCCTCAGTAAGTCCTATGATAACCAGAGGGCAAGTGGAGATCTCCATTTTTTTTCTCCTTTTGCATCACATTTTGGAATTTATTTCATGCGTTTAAAACCTGAGGAAAACCCTCGTTTTCCAGAAATGCAGAAAATGACATGATCTGACTTGAAAGTGACTAATGCAGTTTTGTGCCTGCATTTTTATGGAGTTCCTGCTACGAGTTGGTCGATTTGGGTTCAAAACTGCTTCCTAGAGATCCGTAGACTCTTATACACGATTCGGCGTCTTGTTTAACTCCGCGGTTGTATTGGCGTCCCTCCAAGAATTCTGTTGATGGAGCCCTCTGCAACTGCCCCAGCCTCTACTGCAAGATCTTAAAAGCCTCCATCATCATGACGTTTTCCCATAATTGTTAGAATGCTGTAGGTGTGGAGTACACCCATCCTCAGGACAATACTACAGGCATTTTGTCATTATCTTCCTAATAATAGGAAATTCCACGTCTATGATACAACAGTTTAAGGCTATTATTCATACTATATTGGTAATAATCCCTTTTGCTACCTTAATGTCATAAACAATTTGAGAAGAGTGCCACGATCTCTGTCTATTGCCTCTGTGACACATCTACGTATGGCTGTAAACTCCAGAGCCATGTGATACAGTAAAGCCAATCAGAGATGTAATCTTCAGCATTTGTGGCAATAGTAAAGCATCCCCATTAACCTCAATAAAGGGGTCTTGGTACCACGTTCTTTGGTACCGGCCGCCCTGTCGGGTCCATGGATTAATAAAGAAAAGAAATCAATTAGTAAAGTTAAGATCTTGCGGTCTGGTAGGGTTGCTGCAGCCGGCATGTGACATTTTCACGACCCATTTCCTCGGGGTGAGAGACGGGGACTAAAAATCCTTCCGCTCTCCCATTTTTCGTTGGAGAAATATTTTAGTTCTCGGGGAGGGTACTCGTTTTCTCATACTCGTACTCCTTACTTCATCATAAATCAGAAGATGGGCCTTCGATAGGAAGAGGACTGGTGACCAAATCCTTCGACACCACCACTCGTCACTTAGACCAGACCAGTTAGTTACTGAAACACTAGCCTTCCATAACAACATGGAAGAGTAGACCATTCGCATCCTTTGCAATAGCTGGGCATCTACTCTACTCTTCTAGTGCATACACCAAAGTCAAGGTGATTTTCTATGCACATGGCCAATCCACAACGACGTGATGCTTCCATGTTTTCTCATATGTCTCACATGACCCGCTTTATGCAATAGACGTGCATTCCGTCTTCCCTTTAGATGGAAGCCAAACTTTCCCCCACTGTATTTGTGACACTGATGATTGCACTCCCATGAATCACAACAGTCTATTTTCCTCTTTCCATTCCTATGACAACCTAAGACTCTGGCTAAATCTTGCTTTCTCATACCAGCCTGATATCCCAGTATCTCTCCTTTCCACAATAACCCAACACTCTCCCTTCCTGTCCACTGCAGCCTGTCATTTCCAACACCCCCTTCCCACGACAACTCGATACTCCACATAGCTCGTTGGACAACAGTCTGAAAATGTTTCTTCAGCAGCAAACCTGAAATTCACTTCATTTCATCCACCGCAATACCGTTCCATCCCTCTCACAAGAACCTAGGCTCTCTCTCACTCCTTCAGTGCGCAGACCACTCCTCCAACCTTGGAGGATAAGTCTAGTCTATCAAGGGTCTGAATTTACTGTCGGGCCTTCAGCGTGTATAGAAATGACAGCGTAACATGATGGAATCGTTTCTGCCCGCTCTTGAGACCATTCTGAATCCTCTTCTTATTTTATCGATCTTCCTCATAGACAGAATTTATCTCCGTGTTTCCCCAAATAGCTAGGAATGAGAGACAGAAAGAAGGAATATCCTTTTTTTAAGATTTCATCGGTCGATTTTAAAGAGTTGAAATGTAGAGGGTGCAAGAGTTGGTTAGAAATATTTATACCTTTTCAAGGCTTATGAGGAATTTGTTGACAGAAGATCGAGTTATTTCAGGTTTCCAACATAGTTTTCTTAAACCTGTTTTGCCAGTGAGCGACAGCTTCTAACCCTAAATACTTATACTGTCTTTTTTAGGGTTTGTTGAAACCACTTATTGTATAATGTAATGGCTTGTATATGATTCTGTGATTGACTACTTCTTGCTCAATAAAGAGGTGTTCTTGTGTTTATGGTTCTGTTTTAGGGTTTGAAGGTTTTAACCAGGGTAATGTACACTCGAAGAGAATATTCTCGTCCTTGTGGAATATTCTTTTGTAGGAGGAATAGTTCTGCACATATGGAGGTGGTGTTTTTGCGGGCCAGTTTTAAAGAGGAAAACTCTCTCGCAAAGAACGTAGTCTCTTATCCGAAGGATATTCTTTCGGAAGCAGAATGTCTGTTTCCCGTAAGCAGTACGTTTCACCAACTCGGATATTCTCGTGCTAGAGGAATATTCTCGCCCCAGCCGTATCTTATCGCTCGTGTCGTCTGAGCTGACACGAAGAAATTCAGTATTTCATTCATCTATTTTTCTGTGTTTATCTTCATATACACAAAAGCATCAGATGGTTACCTCGAAGCTTATCAATTACCAGGGTCTTTACGACGGTCGGGTTCTAACTACCGATCGAAAAATCCCGGTGCATTTTCTTCAGGTGTTCAAGATAATTCAAAGACCACCACGCGCGCGCACGCGCACACACACACACACACACACCACCACCACCACCACCACCACACACACACACACACACACACACCACCACCACCACCATCACCACCACCACACACGCCCTTCCTCCATAAATGGCCCCTCACGAGGGACGTGCGTCTGGGCTGCCGTGTGGCGGGTCTCGAAGGAGTTCCCTGTCAGGACCACACATCTTAACCTTCCCACACGAGACTTTAAGAAGCAACCTCAGAGTCGAGCTCTCTCGGAAGAAGTGTACCCATCCTCTCCATCATTCATTCCTTCTTATATTTTTTTTTTTTCTTCCACTTTCCTTCGTCGTCTATCTACATAATAGGTTTCTTTTGACGAGAGTTTAACGCGAGGGAAATCGAGACGTCGATCTGAATTATGTGAGGAGGACATATAGAACCGACAGTGTGTGTGTGTGTGTGTCTGTGTCTGTGTGTGTGTGTGTGTGTGTGTGTGTGTGTGTGTGCTCAAATATAAATCATTTACAAATGACAAAAGTTTAACTTCCTTTGTAATCAATTCCCTTTTACAACACAAGTAAATTTGTGAAGTGTTTGAGAAACTTTTTTTTTTTTTTCTTTTCTTAACTGATCATTACCGTAATAATCATACTTACCCCTTCTGTTTCCACTTCAACATATAGAGATGTAAATTCATATGTAAATATTGGATAAACTGAATGCCTTTTGCGATTATTGATTGGGTCCTTTACTCGTCAACGATCCATGCCTTTTTGTGGTTACACTACGAGTGAAAAGTCGCCTTGGGCAGTGGCGGGCCCTGGCTCCAGCCACCATCCCCTCCAGCGTGGCATAATTCAGGGCCAGCCCGAGAATGTGAAAATGATCTCGTCATCCTCATGGGAGCTGCCAATGTGTCAGTGGCGGAGTGATCTTGTTAACTCCACTGGGGGGCGGGCGGCGTGCCGTGCTGCTCGTATGTGTGGAGGAGCCAGAACTACTACCTTGCTAGCCTCACGAAGGCGGTGCAAGTGCCACATCTTTGTCTCTACCTCCGCGGAATGTTGGTACAAATGTGTCACGACCAAACTTTTCAGTCTCAGAGAATCAACAGGTGTGCTCAAAAGTGGTTAAAACCATCTTTGAGAAACAGACATTTAGATTCCATTTGTTTCAGATCATGAGAATTAACTATTCATAATCACGAATCTTCTGTTAGTTGATCAAATGCATAACAGAATAATGTTGCCATTTTTACAGAATATGAAAGTACCGGACTTCTCGTAATAGAAAAGGGGGCATCAAAATGTTCTAAAAGCTCTTAAAAGACGTAGTTTTATGCTTGATCTGCAAAAATTAAGACTTGTAGTCCAAAAAACACCTCGCTAGTATATTCCACAGAGTCACGTGGAGATACGAACGCTAGAAGTCTTTTAGGATATTCCACTTGAGAGGCTCGCTTTTACGAAGTCACACACAGAGACTTTCTAGCGTCGTCCCAGTACAACGAAAAAGTTCTCTTGTGACTTTTTTCTTTGGAGGGAAGACTTTGCATCCGTCTCTTCTCCAGTTGTTTTCCTACCTTTGCACAGAGGTCCTGGTAATTGTCCCATTACGTGGACTCCCTTTTTCTAACGCTCTTTATAGCATCATAAGACCTTGTGTATTTTGCTCCATACGGGTGTTTTTGTGTCGTTTTCTTTTTTACTGCCAACTCTCTCTCTCTCTCTCTCTCTCTCTCTCTCTCTCTCTCTCTCTCTCTCTCTCTCTCTCTCTCTCTCTCTCTCGTCTCATTTTGTTGGGTCTGGGATGCTTTGCGATTTGAAAAGGGTTCACAATAATCATCTTCACCCTACAGTCACAAAGTCATCGAGAACACGCCTACTTCTCAAATATATAAGGAGTTTTGATTCCCCTTCATATTAGCGGCTGTTAGATTCTGTGTGCTTTAAGTCGCAACTTCTACATAAACAAAGCTTGTTTTGTATTTTCTTTATCATTCATTCGCTTTAAAGATAACGTGAAAAAGCAAATAGTGCCAATCATTTTTTTACGGGGAATAACTATGATTATTTACATGATATGGTTTTCCTTACTGTTATCAAGAATGGAACCACCTTTTATCCACTAAATGGTATTCCACATCTTTTTTTAGACGGTTGAATTTGATTATTTTCGTGATTCTGTTACGTACTCGGATCATGTAGAGCAAGCAGTTTCTTGGGTGGGTTTTGCCACAGTTGAGTTCTGCTTCAGATGGGAACAAAGTAGCCAGGAGAGAGTTCGCTAAGGTGCAACTAAAACCTCATGATGGTCTATACATGCTGGTCTTTCGCGTAGATTTGTCCCTCTTCCCCAAACTACATCTTCCTTCCCGACCAAGCTCTTCTCTTCAGAGCCACAGCTCGTATGATCAAGTGTTTATCTCCTGGTCTTTGACACATAAAAAAGGGGCTAATCTTTCGTTCGAGACTCGTTCCTCTTCTTCGTGGCCCCACACACTACTGTAGGGAAAGCCTGCCTTTCCTCCCATTAACGCATCGGCTAAACTCACAGGGTATGAGCCTTTGCCCTCCTACCTGCTGTTGGCACCATCTGCAGAATCTCACACCCTAAAGGGTGCGAACCTCTTCTCTCTCTCTCTCTCTCTCTCTCTCTCTCTCTCTCTCTCTCTCTCTCTCTCTCTCTCTCTCTCTCTCTCTCTCACCTGCTGTACACCGACAATAGAGCTTCAACTTGAAGGGTGTGAACCCCTTGCTCTCGTCCCTGTCCACACCTATTGTTGAAAGCGTCAGATTAATAGTGTATAAATCTCTTCTCCCAAGCTTAATAGAAGGTCACAGGGAGACCCATTCCCCCCCCCCCCCTTAAAACTTTTTCATATTCTCCTAGCGTGGTTCCCCTGGCTTTTATGACCACCTGCGGGGGATATAAATCCACGGAATATTGACCTGAGCGTATGTCACACTCGCCTCCCCAGCCCTTGCCAATAGACTCCTAATGACCACCATCCAGGGTTACTGTATCCCGAGGTGCCCCCTAACCCCATTCACCTTCCTCCCCCACCTCCATATCTATCACGTAATCCTACAGGATCTCTATGCTTGTTTGGGGGGGGGGGGGGGACTTTATCTATTTGCCTTTAAGTTTCAGTAATGTTTTGTAACATGAGAAGCTTCTAAGATTCCCGAAAACGAATATCTTCTGGAGGGAGTTACATACGGTGTGTTGTGGCCGAGTTTGCTAAACTCTTTGCTTCCTAAATCATCATCTGTGGCGATCAGAAGTTGCGTAGCGGAGCGGTCTGATGGTGTACGCAGACTGATGTTGCGTGTGTCATTGTTAATTCCTTTAATGCCTTTTGTATAATCTATTTTCGATAGAAGGTCATCGGACTCCGATCATTCGAGCATGGGCGGTCGATCGCCGGCAATGTCGAACTTCGAGTGACGTCAGGGAGAGAGGGAGGGAGGGAGAGGTCAGTGTCGTCCCACTCGCCACCTCTCATTTGCATACTAAGGTTGAAATCAACCCTTTCGTGATCGGTGAACTGAGCAGTCTCGCCGTCGCTCAATAAGCCCAATTCGATAACGTCAGCGGGGTTGAGCGGATTTAGAATTTTGTCTGAGGCTCTTGAATTCGTAATGATTAATGGGGAATCCTATTTAGAGGCTATTATTGCCTTCAAGTGCCTCTAGGTAAGGTATTAAATGCTACATTTCCCTGCTAAACTGGTTTGTATTTTGGAGGAAAACCCTGGAGTATAAGTGTTATACTAGAAACTTGAACTGGATTGTGAGGGTGTTTTGAAATGGTTTGGGCACATGGAGAGAATGAGTGAGGAAAGATTGACCAAGAGGATATATGTGTCGGAGGTGGAGGGAACGAGAAGTGGGAGACCAAATTGGAGGTGGAAAGATGGAGTGAAAAAGATTTTGAGTGATCGGGGCCTGAACATGCAGGAGGGTGAAAGGCGGGCAAGGAATAGAGTGAATTGGATCGATGTGGTATACCGGGGTTGACGTGCTGTCAGTGGATTGAATCAGGGCATGTGAAGCGTTTGGGGTAAACCATGGAAGGTTGTGTGGGGCCTGGATGTGGAAAGGGAGCTGTGGTTTCGGGCATTATTGCATGACAGCTAGAGACTGAGTGTGAACGAATGGGGCCTTTGTTGGCTTTTCCTAGCGCTACCTCGCACACATGAGGGGGGAGGGGGATGGTATTCCACGTGTGGCGAGGAAGCGATGGGAATGAATAAAGGCAGACAGTGTGAATTGTGTGCATGGGTATATATGTATGTGTCTGTGTGTGTATATATATGTGTACATTGAGATGTATAGGTATGTATATTTGCGTGTGTGGACGTGTATGTATATACATGTGTATGGGGGTGGGTTGGGCCATTTCTTTCGTCTGTTTCCTTGCGCTACCTCGCAAACGCGGGAGACAGCGACAAAACAAAATAAATAGATGATAATGAATATATATACATATATATATATATATATATATATATATATATATATATATATATATATATATATATATATAAAGTGGTGAAGTATGGTTTCGTGTATATTCTAATGTTGATGTTGAAATTGTATCCTTGAAAATAGCTTGAAACGCAGTCGACAGCTTGGATCTTATGTGCAAATTTTTTCCCGCGAGGTTCTATTCATATCAGCGCTTCACGTGTGTATGTGATTTGCTACTAGGAATACATGGAGAGAGAGAGAGAGAGAGAGAGAGAGAGAGAGAGAGAGAGAGAGAGAGAGAGAGAGAGAGAGAGAGAGAGGTAATGCCGTGTGTGTTTTACAAGGCCTTTCTCTGTGATTACGACAAATAACGCAAGTGGGCTATACATTCTTCCTTATCAAAGCCTAACTTAAACGACTATCGAAGGAAATCCTGAATGCGCTTTAAGGACGTATAGACACGATATATATTTCTCATTCAAGGGATCGAGCGTTAGTGTTAGGGGATCAAAATGCAATTTTGAGAATTAACAAGGCAGCATAGGATCCCCTGGTGCAAGTGCAAATGGGTGTAACCTCATTGCTGGAAAAAGGACTTGTGATCGGGAAAACATGGTTGAAGCAAAAGTACATACATGTGCATTAATGGCGAAGTGGAGGTGGAGATCACCAGGAATTTTCTGAATTACGTGCTGACTGACAGGCGTACAAAGGGTTGCTGGATGTGATCGTACAGTTGGGAGCTATGGGAATGATGACTGAATAATCTCCCGATGGATGCGAGTGTGGAAGTTGGTCTACTAAGATTTAGGAAAAGAGGAAATGACTCGTGTGTGAGGGCAGGGGGAATAAGAAAGCTTCGAAAAAGTGGATTTTCTGAGGAGATGAGGAGGAAGTTTGATTGAAGGATGGCTTAGGATGACAGTAAACGAACCTAGAGGGAGTGGAAGACTTAGAGGAATGTCTGAGTCCATGTGCGGAAGAGTGTAGACGAAGAGTGGCGAAAAATCATTAGCACTCAGAATACTTTGAAATCTTGGAATTCTGAGTTTACAGACAGTGTCCGCAACACTTTATTAGGCTTTTGATTACCTATTTACGTTTTCTTTTTAGTGTTGAGACAGTAGGAGCTTTACGTAACTAAAGCAAAGAATCCATAAGCAAAAATTGGCTCCTATCTTTTCTTAGGCTTGACTGAGCTTAGTGAAAAGTACACAACAACTTCCATTACAGTCAGTTGCAACCCAGTCATAATAGTATTAATAATTTGAGGTCTGGCTTCCTAATTAACGGAAGATAATTTTGCTGTTGGCAGTATTCGCGTGGGGCCCCAATACTCTAGTACTTGTTTTTCAAGTATTTGTTTTGGATTTTTCTACGGCGGGAACACGACTTATTACACATTTTTTCCATACTTGATCGCAGTTTCCCGCGTTAACGTGTTAGCGCCAGGAACAGACGAAGAAAGGCCACATCCACTCACATCCATTCTCTAGCTCTTATGTATAATGTAGAGAAACTTATGATACATTTGTTTATATATTTTGTTGGTTTGCTTCAAAGCAGAATAAGTAGTGTATATTTGCACAATAAAACACACACACACACACACACACACACACACACACACACACACACACACACACATATATATATATATATATATATATATATATATATATATATATATATATATATATATATATATATATATATATATATCACTGTAGTATGCTGCATAATCACACATCTCTCAGATTTTCTCAATCTCATTATTTGCATCATCTAATCCTAACTTTGGTCATTACCACGTCTCTCTATCATACGACCTCATATGAACTTTTCACAAGTTTTATGACGCCATATTACGAAGGATAAGTTAATATACAGACAGACACACACACACACACACACACACGTATATTTTTGTCTTCAACCCAACCTGACAATGTTCCTACCTCATAAGAGTTCGGATTTTCTGTTATAGCTTTGCTGTCACATCTATGATGAACTTTTTTAGTATCAGTTATATCACCTGAACGCGATGCCTTGATCTAAGAGCGATGATATCATTTGAGACTCTGCGTTTGCTATCATCCGAGTCTTATGATATCATTCGAATTGACGTTTGCTGACGCAGTGTTCGTACTGTCTGTGAGTATTGTTATCATTTGTCACACCTCGTTTATCTAATGACACTGTAATGTCTTGTCCTTGTCGTTGATTCAGTGGGTCACAGGGTGCTTATCATTCGACAGCGTTGTGATCATCTCGCATAGCCAGCCTTTGCTATCATCCTACAATACGTATGTAGTTCTCCTCCTGTATGATATTGAGTGCTACCTTACTATCTACAATCATACCTCAACCTTTCTATCATCCCCCACCACCAGGTTCCCGTCATTCGTTCGTGGCAACCCTAACGTACCCGTTACACAAGCCAAATGACTTCATAAAGGTCAGAATAGAATACACCAGCTAACTGATGATGACCCCGCTCCCGAGAACTGAGAGAGGTTCGAAGAGTATATAAGAGCGAGTTTTAATGAAATGTTCCTCCAGAACTTCATTACATCGGTCCTTTAAGGCCCTTGACGAGATCGCCCCGCAAGGGAATTGCTACTTGAACGTGGTAATGGAACTCTAGGTCTTGCTGTCCCATTCTGCCGGTTGCCAGGTGGATTGGTAGGTGACGGAGGTAACCCGCGAGGTGAAGGTTGTGAAAAAGATAGACGAATTCTCGCTAAATGGAACATGATTTGGACGTTCGATTGAATTAGAGAAGCTTCATAAATGCTCATGTCAAAGACCGATTGGTCAGAGTGAATTCAAAGCATTAAACGCCAAGCTTAAGCCATTTAGACCCTGAAACACCTCACTGTAATGACCAGTTACGTATGGCAACGTTGATTACTGAATCGCATAGCCTCGTGATCTGAACTCCCTTGAAAGGTCGGTCAACAACTGTCACTAAGCAATTCTCATGACAGAATTATTTTACGGAAAAAAGTCTTTCTTATCGTGGAAATGTTGAACTATATTCACATTTCACAAACATTAGCCTCGAAGCTACGGGTAACACAGTAGATGCAGTTCAGTAAGCTATGCTAGTAATTAGAAGTCACAGTCCTTACGTAATTCCAACTTAATATAAGTACGTATACCCGTTGCTTAACACTCTCTACACACACACACGTATTTGGATATCATCAAGGACTGTGGGTACACACACCCCCGTAACACTGTTAAGAACGACGAATATACAGTTATCACTGTAAATGACTGAACACACGCAGGAATGTACACATAGTCTTATTGATACAGCATAGAACAGAGGGATCATTGGACATGTAAGGAAGATAAAAGAACTGGCTGCAGATGGATACGCACTACATAACGTAAATATCCCATCTCCCCATAAAAAGAAATGTCGCAGATATCGTACTGCAATATGCTCCTGGCAAGTACTCATGAGAGAGAGAGAGAGAGAGATAGCTCTCACATACAAACCACTCATTGGTTGGCATTGGAAATCGTTTGTATGTCTCATACTTCGCATTCAGATCTTCCCCTGTGCTCCTGGACACCTAAGACTATCCCCCCCCCCCTTCCCCCATCATTTGGTAAGACGACGCAGACCCAGCAAAACATGGTAACACGTCCGTTTCTCCTCATTAAAATGACTAATTAAGCTTCAGGTTTATGTAAAATATTTTCCAGGCATCATTGCAATGAGGATGTTACGTATGGTGCGTCGTTAATGATATCCTGAAGTGTTGATTGACGTTTGAAAAAAAAAATGTTAATATACATCTGCATGAGAAAGAAAAAATCCATCCGCAGATGGTTTGAAATTACATACGGTTATCATATTGAGCTTTTGTGAAATATTACTGACAGGCTGAACGAACAGATTTGGAATGGATCCTACACTCGAATCCAACCCACCCGTCCACAGTGACCTTTGGCTCTGGACAACAAAGTTTGAATGACCTTGAGTCTTGAAACTCTCACTACACATTGGAGCAATTCATCAGTGACTTCAGCAGCATTTAGTGCCACCAAGACTTCCTCTCACAGCGAACATGAAATACATCCGGATTTCCATCGAGTGCGTCTGATACAATCCCATCTGGTACAACCCCGT
Source organism: Panulirus ornatus (assembly GCF_036320965.1). NCBI lineage: Eukaryota > Metazoa > Arthropoda > Malacostraca > Decapoda > Palinuridae > Panulirus > Panulirus ornatus. The sequence continues at coordinate 21,653,742 of NC_092275.1, forward strand.
TATTTTCTGAAGCGCAACCAGACTTCAGTGAACTGCTGTTGTATGATTGTTAAGGCCTCACTGGGTCAAGGAATACCTGGGACCGTAGTTCATGGCTTTTTCTTAATCAGTGGTTTGATTGATAAGTTACGAGAGCTTACGAGGAAGCGATCTTAAGCTTTGCGAGAAAGTAGTATGGGATTCGAGACGCAGACAAGACAGACAACCTATATTCCTTTTCATAAACAGGTTACCCGAAGATAAGCCGCTGAGCCAAGCAAGGGATCATAGGCTCGAAGTCAGCGAAGTAACATTTAGTTTGCTCATCATCATACATGTAGGGGAAGGTACAATACTTTACTAAAGTAAGAAAATAATGGACAGTGGTGTGGAAATTTTGCGAAAAGGGACAACTGTCCTTTTCCACTACACTAACATATTACAGTACATAGTAATACATATATACCTAAGAATGAGTAGCCATAGGTAGACATCATATTTCCCTAAGTTTAGGTTGTCATCTGAAATATGCTTGATGCTAGAAACTGTACTCTTTCTTTTACTATATGAATTCTTGTCTGTGTAATTCCTTTTGTACTGTAAATCTAATGGACCTCTTTCTTCATCACTACTGTTGGAATTCTTGTCTGGATAATTGCTTTTGCGTTTGAAAGTCTAATGGATGCTTGTCAGTTTTTATTATTCATGATGCTGGCTAGAACAAGTTCTTCTCTCCCGTTCTGTCTGTAGGAAGCAAGTTGAGTCTGCCTCTGTTGAGTCTGCCTCTGACGACTTGAATTTGTTTGGAATTGTCAGGCCAGCCCACTGCCTTCACCACTGACACAAGAGTGATTTCTTCCCCCAGAAAAGGTAGAATCTCAACTCACGGGACAGTCGGGACGTCCGCTTTAAGTTCTGAAGTTCGACTTCGCATGTTGGTGTTTATTTATCCATTGCCGTAAATGTCGCAGGGACCAGATAGCTAAAACCAGAAAAATTGAACGTAAAAACTTAATTTCAAGTGAGAAAATGTGAAATAAGGACCTTTGTTATCATTATTTATACCTAGAATCGTCCAATATATTTTTCAGAGTGGGCAATAAAAACAACCTTAAGGATTTATGTGGGTAACATCGTCTTTTGTTTGATACCAGAAAAGGAAACTGTAGAATATAAAGTCGCAAATCATCGGTGACCATTATCAGTAATTTCAAACTTTCGAAGACAACAGATGGGGGCAAAAAAAAAAAAAAAAAATCGAATACAGATAAGATTTTTTGGTGAAAAGTAACAAATACGTTCGACTCCAGACACGGATTTTTGTTTGAGAAAAGTATGCTACTTTGGGGGGAAAAAGTAGAATAGATATACAAGTGCATTAGAACCTTATCATGGATTTCACTGTCGACATGTGGACACGGAGTAAAGTTGAGATTAATATACCGAAAATCAAGCTACCAGCAGCATATGAGGCAAACAGAGACTTGCTTTCATGCTTTCATGTAGTCAATTACACGATGCTGGGTCACAATGGCGTCGTTCCCAAGCCAATTATGGAGAGACCGCTTCTTTCGCTTTGGGAATCGAATACGCCTTTCACATAATCATTAATGCTGTTCTGCTCGTTCCCTGGAAAATGAATCTCGGGTCAGTTGTGATTAATTACCCAGTTTGTTCAGCCTTTTAATCGAATCGTATTGATGACACTGATCTTCAAAGTCGCATTTACAGTGAATGGCTTATTAATGACTCGATTAACGCTATACTGATGGCTAGAAGTGTGTAAAATTCTCTCAGGTTAGCGGGCAGAACCGCTGAAGAGAAATGTGTGCACTAAATGGTCTGTACATTACAATTTCTATGTATGCAGACCGCTATCGTTTGCTTCCACTGCATTTTCGTTATCTTCAGTAGTGAAGGCCAGACCACCTCGTTCGGACCTTGGGTCTGTGTGGTCCGTGCTCAGCAACCTGGGATAAGGAGGGGTGCTTGATAGGTACTGAAGCGTTGGTTCAACGGCGAAGACGTCACTAAACATTCCGATACTCGGGTGGCAGTACAGTAAGTCTTCCTGGTTGGTGGCGTCCAACCAGGAGGGAGTTAGGCAGGTAGTTGAGTAGGTCGGTACGCTGGCAGATGGGTAGCATAGGCGTATCATACACCGACTAACATTCGTCTCTTCCTTGTGTTCAGAGCTGCGTTACGTGTTGAATTTTTCCCACGCATTTGAGCTACTGACGGTCCCGACACTTTGAATCGCCAATCATATAAGAGCAAATATCATTGTACAGTCAGTGCATTAATTACTTTCACCCCTTCGGTCTCGAACAATATGGCAAACATGCCGTACTGCACTGACTTGGCCATCAAGCTTACCAACCTTATTGAGACGACAGGAGAGGCGTCGCAACCACGCTTACCAACCCTATCGAGACGACAAGTAGATATTACCGTTCAGTCTGGCAACCATCACACCAGGGGATAAAATTAGTTAATGGTTTGACAGTATAAACTTGTTGCAGAATTCTCCTCTCTTCTTCAAATGTGACGATTGAGGATTTCACCATTGACTTGTGGTAAGAGAGAAGGTGGGAGGTTAAAGATATGGATTGCTTCAGTCACAATAAACAAGAGTAAGGAGACAAAGTCTGAGGAGTAGAGTCGATCGGTGAGTGAGGCCAAGAACCAGCCCAACAGTCGGTGAAAAAACACACCTGTATACCATTTCTACCAAGAGTACTTGAGACCGTAAGTCATCCATGAGCTACGCAGTTTCCCTCCCTTTGTAACAAATATTCAGACAACACGCAGCAGCCATCACCGCGAGCCCCTTGAATACATCCACCGTCTAACCTGAAACTCGTCCCCTCTTTTATGTTCGTGAAAAACGCAAGTTCTTCTCTACCGTGGAAATCATTACAGCCATAATTTGTCTCTGTAACTTTCCCGCCGTCATTTACCGGGCCATCTGAGGCGCTCTTTGTCTCCTCGCATCCAAAGTTACACCCACGCCTTGCCAATCGTCACCCGTTGTCATGTAGGATAGCATTAAGACCTGACCGGTCTCGGGTTGGAGTGGCGATGATGGCCTACATAAAAGTAAAAGGCTGACTTCGATCGTAACGCTGGCGAGGTGCAAAGAGATATGTCGCACTGGAGTGGGAGGTGTGTGGTATAGAGTTCTCTTTCGTCACATAGACGCGTCTTGCTTTCCTATCTCTCTCGTCATGTCGAGTTCGTTTCTTCGTCTTACGATTTAATCACACGAACTGAGAACGAACCATCGTTAGAAAAGGTCCCGTGCCAAGTGGAGACCTGGCGAATCTAGCAACAGATTACTTGACCATACTACTCGCGTGGAGGTTTTAGCATGGCATGAAATGTTACTGAACTCTTTTAGATCATCAATAAAATGAGTTATGATCTCTTTCTGTGAGTGGCATTTGTTAAGGCAGTTGCGTCTCCGTGATACTATAACTTTATTAAAGGTGAAAGGTGTTTCTGCCACTGTTATGCTGAGCAACACAGATGGTGGATGACACTCGGCTAGAGCTATGTGTGTGCAGAATCTACACGTCACTTAACTCTCACACGGACACTCAGGATTGTCCATTACCTTATACATACTTAGAATCTAATTTCTAACCCGCTTTCCCAAGTGTGAATTATATTTCTTCGAACCCCTGCCTAAACTACTCATTGCAACAGCCACACTCCATACACAATATCATGTGCTGCCGTAGCCTCCACCTTCTTATTCTAAATTTTTTGAATCCCTCTTCTTATCTTTTATCATCAAAATCCCGTCCGAGAGAAACACGGTTGTCATGTTTACGTTAGCGATGTAATTGAATCGTCTCCCAGGTAACGTTACCCAGGAAGGCTTTAACAGCTAGTCCCTCCCTCATCAACACGAGACGTTGTTAACAGTCCCATCGCTCTGGTATGCTCAGCTCTCAGAGAGTTGAAGAAAAATATACACTTTTTTTTTTTTCCCTCGGAGCAGTTTTGTCTTGTTTGATGTCTATAAAATTCTGACACGAGTATAATTTCTGGGTTGTGGGTTATGCTAAGGATTGGTTCTTTAAATGTACAAGACACAAGTTCATTCACGAAAATATACAATTACAGACATTTTCTTATGAAGAGGAGGGACTATTGCACACACACACACACACACACACACACACACACACACACACACACACACACACACACACACATACACACACACACGTGCGTACCAAAACTAAATCTGGAATATCAAATCGCTCCCTAGTAGTCGGTCCGGGTACGCTGGCAGACATCAGTGGAACCCGTCTCTTCCCCCTGGGAAGGACACTCAAAGGTTATGCAACGGATTTCTCTCGACGCCAAACAAGATTACTATTCGTCCCCATCACTTCCTCCAGCTCCAGGTCACTGATTTGTCGCAGACAGGTCTGCAGACATCGCTCAGTAACCACAGTAACAGTACAAGTCGTATTACTTCATGTTACTTGTTCTCTCTTTTTCCTCCCCCCCAGTTTGAGGACAGTCCATCGTAAACAAGAAGCCTCGTGGTGTAGGATGACCGACTCCTACCTCAGGGGGTTTATCATCTTCGCATCGCTTAAATATCGTACCCAGCAGGTCTCTCATATTTAGATTACGAGCTATGTAGGCAATAGATCTCGCTGTTCCAAGTCACCAGCTCGTAGCCAACAGGTTCTCATAGTTCCAGTCTACTAACCTGTGACCGACAAGTCTCAGGACTTCAGGTCAGTGATCTTGGATGAGACTTTGTACATAGTTCAGGTCAGTGAGTCGCACCCAACAAGCTGCACAGATGGTCTTCATCGAGTCAAAATTTGTACCATAAGCGTCGAAAAGACATGTCACCACGCCGGGTTTTTTTTTCTTAAAGCCTCGCAAGCCATTCTCCTCTTAGGTTCTCGCTTGCGATCAGATATTCGAGGTACTGGTGATGTAAATGCATAGTGCGGAGGAAAGTGGGTCTTTGTTCTGAGATCCATATTCAGGAATGTGAGCGAGAATTTAAGCTCGATGCATTGCTAAGTGCTACAAGTCTTATGATCTGGGTAGGTGGTATGTGGATTTCCATCCTCTCTGCAGCCATTGTCACCTTAGTATCGACATCTCTTTCTTCTTGTCACGTGAAGTAGGAGTTCGTATATCTACGTGGAAGATATTTAAGGCAATCTCCTCGATCAACCCCTCTTACCAATCTGTAAATTGTGAATTCCCTCCAGTTTTCTTCGGTTCTTAAGGCATGAACAGACCCAGTGGTTCATATATTCTCGGCGTCATGGCCTGAAACATCATTCTTAATTTAAGGCATCTTGCTGTACACCAGTGATGTCCCTCATCACCACGAACATCTTGAAGTTAGGCAAAACATCCCTCTGGAATCAGCGAGGGAGGGCATCTTTCCCTTCCAACAATGGGGAGGAGGGAGAAAAATCTCCCGAAAACTTCGATGGAAGTAAAAATGGCTACTTCGTACAAAGGTTGCTCGGGGAAACATCCTTCGGTTAGCAAGGAACTTTGATGCTGTTTACTCAAAAAATGTTCCTCTGCCACTGTGTGACCGTAGACACATACACATATTTTCCCTCGGAGACCCTTTTCACAGGCCCCATAGAGGGGGAGGGGGTTGTCATTTCATGTGTGGCGGGGTGGCAACGGGAATGAATGAGGGCAGACAGTATGAATTATGTACATGTGTATACATGTGTATATATGTATATGTCTGTGTGTGTATATATACGTATACGTGGAGATGCATAGGTATATATATGTCGTGTGTGGACGTGTATGTATATACATGTATATGTGGGTGGGTTGGGCCATTCTTTCGTCAGTTTCCTTGCGCTACCTCGCTAACGCGGGAGACAGCGACAAAGTATACTAATGATAATATATATATATATATATATATATATATATATATATATATATATATATATATATATATATATATATATATATATATAACAAAGTTAATTTAGTGGTTTCGTTCTAAGGTGGGGCTATGTCTGAACAGCAATGTCCGCAAACAGAACTCTTCTTTATTTATATCTTGAGGAGATCGGACCTCGGAAAAGGCTTCTACTGAAGCAGTTGTTCTTTAGGAACCTTTGATCCTTCGACGTAACCTAGAAAAGGGAGTTAGTTAGTCTAGGATTGTGATGGAAAATATTATGTATGATGAGACAAAGTTTCTTTCATATTCATGAAATCTCTTCCTGTCTCATGAGTTTTAGGGCCGTCGTAAAAGAAGTTATGAAATAAAACTTCTTTCTGTCTGAGAGAGCTTTTAAGGCCCTATAAAGAAAACGTTCTCAGGGCTACGGAAGACTGGCAGGCAGGCATAGCGGCGGCTCGAACCCTGGAGTGCGGGCATGTCCTAGTGCCACGAACGCCCATGATTTTGGAAGTGCTAAGATATAGGTGATATGTATTAGAACCATAGCATTGTGTATAGCATTCGACTATATGTCATTGCTTATTTCTACTGTGCGGAGAACGAGTTTTACACTCGTGGACCCCACGTGTGTGTGTGTGTGTGTGTTTGTGTGTGTGTGTGTGTGTGTGTGTGTGTGTGTGTTTAGGAGACCTTCAAACATCTGATATCTGAAAATCCCTCAGAGTTCTGGATCCCTTGATATCTGGGCATTGCTGGAGGTCTTGGGGATTCACAGGCGTATTCATCTTCGTATTCATATCCCGGTTCTTTTCTGAGCTCTATCGGCGGAGGAAGGCAGAAACCTCGGCAAAAGGTCGCGTCTTGTGCAAATTTATCACGACACAATGCCTGAGTTACACTGCCTCTGGACGCCTCGATGTGCATCGTCTATGCTTTTTTTTTCTCTCTTTCTCCCCAGTTTGACGAGGATAAATCCTTATCTGTGATTTAGTCTTTGCTTGCAGAGCCTTTCCTGGCATTTTCTTTTAATCACATACGAAAACGCCGAAGATAAATATGTCTTTTTACACAGGTTAGCGATCATCAAGAGTACATGAAATGTATTGTCTTTTTTTTACTCCAGCAAAACTTTACCCAATGCCCTCCATCGCCGAGTCCCTCTATCCTCAAACGCTCCACTGTAAATCAATTATTTGGCAAACCTCTGCTTGCTGCAGCCATGATTAGCATACTTACAAAAGTTACATCTTTGACGTGGCTGATTAAGTCTGTTAGTGAGGGTCATGTCCTCAGACGTGGACACCCCAGGTAAGCCTGTTAGTGAGGGTCATGTCCTCAGACGTGGACACCCCAGGTAAGCCTGTTAGTGAGGGTCATGTCCTCAGACGTGGACACCCCCGGGTAAGCCTGTTAGTGAGGGTCATGTCCTCAGACGTGGACACCCCGGGTAAGCCTGTTAGTAAGGGTCATGTCCTCTGACGTGGACATCCCAAGTAAGCCTGTTAGTGAGGGTCATGTCCTCAGACGTGGACACCCCGGGTAAGCCTGTTAGTGGGGGTCATGTCCTCAGACATGTACAGCCCAGGTAGGCTGATTAGTTCTGTCAGGTGAAGGTCATGTCCTAGGACATGGACAGCCCAAGGGGATTTCGAGCCGACCTACGAACTGTTGTTTGGCTAGGCATGTTGCAGCTACGATTTTCTTTTTACTCCAGACAAGTCTGGTACCCAATTACTTGCCATCCAGAAAAAGTGCGTACAGCTGGATAGGCATCAATCCGTCTGCCAACACCGGGGGTCGAACCGAGGCCAGTGGAACAGATGTCGACATCGCTACCTCATAACTACACTTTCATAAACCCTTACAAATCTCCATATCTCTTCCTCAGTCTATATTTCCTTAGTTTCGATTACCTTGAATATAATTCTATTCACAAATGCCTCCTTCACAAGTTCTCTCAAAGACAAATGTATAAAGCTAGACTTCAGCAACATCATCCCCTCATTTTCAGACGTTCTGTATTCCCTTCAGTAGTGAACACGATCCTCCGTTGGCACAACGGAATCTACATATCTGAATCTGATCCAACAGTTCTAGACCTCTTCTGTTGCGATGATAAGAAAATTCCCATTTTTTTTTGTAAGCGGACAACAATTTCTTACATTTTTTTTTCACTTTCATCTGTTTTTTGGCTATCATTGAGTGTACTAATCATCCTGTCTTTATTTAATTCACATCCGTTGCATGAAGACGGCGAGGAGGAGGAGGAGGAGGAGGAGGAGGAGGAGGAGGAGGAGGATAATTCTTCGTACGCTCATCAGACGGCACAAGAAATGTGCATAAGACGGCTTTATTGTGCCTTATGAAGAAGTCTAAAGGTCCTGGACCCTCGCCTCTAGAGCTTTTGTTAAGCGAATGGCTCTGAAAATAATGAGAACAGACTAAAAAGCACTATCATTTTTTTTTTTGACTGCCTTTGGTGCTCTCTCTCTCTCTCTCTCTCTCTCTCTCTCTCTCTCTCTCTCTCTCTCTCTCTCTCTCTCTCTCTCTCTCTCTCTCAAAACGCTTGACAACAGCTTAACTCGCAGAGTTCATTCTACGTTACTTTATTATTATTATTATTATTTCATGCGGTGAGCGCTACGCGCTTAGCCGTATCTTTCGGCCAAATCTCGTGGTAAGTACTCTTGATTAAGGTCTCTCTCCCTCTCTAATCCTTTGTTAGGATAAGTGAATCCTCTCTTGGCGAACGGGACTAACGAAGGCGTCAAGACCAGTCTATCTGCTCCTTACTTCAGCAGTTACGATGGGGACAACTGGAAGCAAATGAATCGGTTGGTTAGTCGGACAGAACGAGTCTTTCAATCCGGTTCGGGCCATTTGGTAGGGTTCCATCGTTTCCATCATCTCTTCCTCCAGTCCTTGGTCATTTGGTAGAGTTCCATCGTTTCCATCATCTCTTCCTCCAGTCCTTGGTCATTTGGTAGGGTTCCATCGTTTCCATCATCTCTTCCTCCAATCCTTGGTCATTTGGTGGGGTTCCATCGTTTCTATCATCATCTCTTCCTCCAGTCCTTGGTCATTTGGTAGGGCTCCATCGTTTCCATCATCTCTTGCTCCAGTCCTTGGTCATTTGGTAGGGTTCCATCGTTTCCATCATCTCTTGCTCCAGTCCTTGGTCATTTGGTAGGGTTCCATCGTTTCCATCATCTCTTGCTCCAGTCCTTGGTCATTTGGTAGGGTTCCATCGTTTCCATCATCTCTTGCTCCAGTCCTTGGTCATTTGGTAGGGTTCCATCGCTTCCATCATCTCTTCCTCCAGTCCTTGGTCATTTGGTAGGGTTCCATCGCTTCCATCATCTCTTCCTCCAGTCCTTGGTCATTTGGTAGGGTTCCACCGTTTTCATCATCTCTTCCTCCAGTCCTTGGTCATTTGGTAGGGTTCCACCGTTTTCATCATCTCTTCCTCCAGTCCTCAGTCATTTGGTAGGGTTCCATCGTTTCTCTCATCATCTCCTCCTTCAGTCCTGTAACCAGTGCTTGATAGTTCCTCGTGGTCTGCGCCCCATAAATGATGATGGGCGTGTGATCCTGGTGTCTCTCTTCCCCAGCGCGGGAGACTTCTCACGCACCTTCGGCTCCCACTTGGAGAGACTTTCGGCTCAGCGACGTTGGGAAAGTTTTGATGGGGAAAATATTCTTCTTCTGTCTGCAAAGAAAAGAAGTAACGTGTGTGTCTGTGCCCACTCTTTGCCTCCCTCGTGTGGTGAACTGAACATCTATCCGTGCTCCACTGCAGGCATAGTGTCAGATGCAGAATTATCAGCACTGACTGGAGCGAGATACCAAACTCTCAACCACCATCAGTCATATGGAAAGTTGTTCATTTCCAAGTCGGTGATCCACACGCCATCGTCAGTAAACAGAATTTCAGATTGTCAAAATACACGTTTTTAGTTTTGTCTTCATTCCACTCACCTCGACCCAACTTTTCTCATTCGCAGTTTCCTCTCCAGTCGAAACTCATGAAAAACTGCTGATCCTTAACTTAAAATGTGTTTTACTTCATAAAATACGTTTCGGATTTTTCGGTAGATTTTTTTCCCTCGTCAAAAGGGCAGAGTTTCCCTCCGCTCCAGTGAAGTGACGGTGAAACTAGTTTGCGTCCCTCTTTCATCACACTGACACTTGCGTCCCCCTCTATCATCACACTAACGCTTGCGTCCCCCTCTCATCACACTGACGCTTGCGTCCCCTCTCATCACACTGACACTTGCGTCCCCCTTTCATCACACTGACACTTGCGTCGCCCTCTCATCACACTGACACTTGCGTCCCCCCCTTTCATCACACTGACACTTGCGTCCCCCTCTCATCACACTGACACTTGCGTCCCCCTCTCATCACACTGACACTTGCGTCCCCCTCTCATCACACTGACACTTCCGTCCCCCTCTCATCACACTGACACCTCCGTCCCCCCTCTCATCACACTTACACTTGCGTCCCCCTTTCATCACACTGATACTTGCGTCCCCCTCTCATCACACTGACACTTGCGTCCCCCTCTCATCACACTGACACTTGCGTCCCCCTCTCGTCACACTGACACCCTGGGACCGATTATCACTTCTGAAAATGAATGTTTCTTCATCTTTTACATTTACGTAATTTTCACCTGTGTTATAAACACATCCAGAACGTCCTAATGTTAAAAAAAAAGTCCTGGACGAGGAACCCAGATGTCAGACTTGCCATGTCCTCATCCGTTCTAACATGTTTTCCATCAGTAGTACTCTCTTTTCGTGACCATTCTTCCATCCATCAATAGCTACAATCTGTTTCACTTTCATCTATTACCAATTCGTCCATCGATTGGCATCCATTACCTACCCACGCATCAACCTAAATCCACTTAACTATCCATCCATGATCTCGTATTATCCATCACATATGATCACGCATCCAAGACCCACTCAAATAACATCGACTATCCACTCATCCCATCATCTCATACTCCTCTCCTCTTCTCTTCGCGAACTCACACCACAATACCTTTCCATCGGATCACACCCTCCTTTCCATCACTTCACTCCCGCAACCACCCAGCACTCCATCAACTGAAACCCATCTCTCAAATCTGAATCGACTTGAGGGATCCAGGATAACTCTGTATTTCTTGTCCCTGACTAACAAACACCCGTGTTGACCAAGATGAATATCCCCCAAGATAAAATCCCCGAGACTATTACAGAGTCTGCCATGTCTCCATTTGCTAATGTCCGCCAGTCTTTGAAGTCTTGAGGCAAGGGGAGGGTTTGCCTAATCCATAAGTGAGACTCTTATCATTGTTCGGACTTCAAGTAATTCACTTAACGTAAAGAATCCTTTTAAAAGACTTGAGTAGAATGTGCTGCAAGGGAATAGGGGAGGTCAAGGGACTTGTACAGGTGTGTATAATGAATAAAGGTACGATAATGAATACTAAAATATGCATATAAAAGAATGCCTATGGCTGCGCTGCACGCAGTAACATGGACAAGCAGACACCTTTGTTGCAAGAAGTTCGATAACGAGACTGTACCCATTTTCGTCACCTGAAGCAAATCAGACTTTGCAAAGCGAACATATATATTTTTCTTTTTCTTTTAAACTATTCGCCATTTCCCGCACCAGCGAGGTAGCGTTAAGAACAGAGGACCAGGCCCCTGAGGGAACATATATATATATATATATATATATATATATATATATATATATATATATATATATATATATATATATATATATATATATAAGGTCAAGGTAACTGCAGCGTGATAAGTCCCACCAAGAGCCAGTCTGTTAAGATTACCTATGTAATATTATTCATTTTCTTTAAGTAGCAGTAATATTCACAACACACTATGCATATATGAGTATTTGTATTTAGTAGATATATTGCGTTTAGTCCATTGATGAGGAAAATAGGTTTAATCATTTAAAAGTATAGATTTTCTTTATGAAATATAATTTTCGTTTTGATATAATGATGGGAAACTGGTTCCTTGCCATGGACGTGTCACTTCCAAATGTTTAATTCAAGAGAGAGGTACCAACCACACTCTCAAACTGCAATTACCCTGGGACTGCTGTTTATATTGAAGATACGTTTTGCAAACGGGACATTGATTGTATGTATGTATGTATATATATATATATATATATATATATATATATATATATATATATATATATATATATATATATATATATATATATGGGGAGGTGATAACAAGTAGTGGTGATGTGAGGAGATGGAGTGAGTATTTTGAAGGTTTGTTGAATGTGTTTGATGATAAAGTGACAGATATAGGGTGTTTTGGTCGAGTTGGTGTGCAAAGTGAGAGGGTTAGGGAAAATGATTTGGTAAACAGAGAAGAGATAGTAAAAGCTTTACGAAAGATGAAAGCCGGCAAGGCAGCACGTCTGGATGGTATTGCAGTGGGATTTATTAAAAAAGGGGGTGACTGTATTGTTGACTGGTTGGTAAGATTATTTGATGTATACATGACTCATGGTGAGGTGCCTGAGGATTGGCGGAATGCTTGCATAGTGCCATTGTACAAAGGCAAAGGGGATAAAAGTGAGTGCTCAAATTACAGAGGTATAAGTTTGTTGAGTATTCCTCAGAAATTGTATGGGAGGGTATTGATTGAGAGGGTGAAGGCATGTACAGAGCATCAGACTGGGGAAGAGCAGTGTGGTTTCAGAAGTGGTAGAGGATGTGTGGATCAGGTGTTTGCTTTGAAGAATGTATGTGAGAAATACTTAGAAAAGCAAATGGATTTGTATGTAGCATTTATGGATCTGGAGAAGGCATATGATAGAGTTGACAGAGATGCTCTGTGGAAGGTATTAAGAATATATGGTGTAGGAGGCAAGTTGTTAGAAGCAATGACAAGTTTTTATCGAGGATGTAAGGCATGTGTACGTGTAGGAAGAGAGGAAAGTGATTGGTTCTCAGTGAATGTAGATTTGCGGCAGGGGTGTGTGATGTCTCCATGGTTGTTTAATTTGTTTATGGATGGGGTTGTTAGGGAGGTAAATGCAAGAATTTTGGAAAGAGGGGCAAGTATGCAGTCTGTTGTGGATAAGAGAGCTTGGGAAGTGAGTCAGTTGTTGTTCGCTGATGATACATCGCTGATGGCTGATTCATGTGAGAAATTGCAGAAGCTGGTGACTGAGTTTGGTAAAGTGTGTGAAAGAAGAAAGTTAAGAGTAAATGTGAATAAGAGCAAGGTTATTAGGTACAGTAGGGTTAAGGGTCAAGTCAATTGGGAGGTAAGTTTGAATGGAGAAAAACTGGAGGAAGTAAAGTGTTTTAGATATCTGGGAGTGGATCTGGCAGCGTATGGAACCATGGAAGCGGAAGTGAATCATAGGGTGAGGGAGGGGGCGAAAATTCTGGGAGCCTTGAAGAATGTTTGGAAGTCGAAAACATTATCTCGGAAAGCAAAAATGGGTATGTTTGAAGGAATAGTGGTTCCAACAATGTTGTATGGTTGCGAGGCGTGGGCTATGGATAGAGTTGTGCGCAGGAGTGTGAATGTGCTGGAAATGAGATGTTTGAGGAGAATATGTGGTGTGAGGTGGTTTGACCGAGTAAGTAATGTAAGGGTGAGAGAGATGTGTGGAAATAAAAAGAGTGTGGTTGAGAGAGCAGAAGAGGGTGTTTTGAAATGGTTTGGTCACATGGAGAGAATGAGTGAGGAAAGATTGACCAAGAGGATATATGTGTCGGAGGTGGAGGGAACGAGGAGAAGTGGGAGACCAATTTGGAGATGGAAAGATGGAGTGAAAAAGATTTTGAGTGATCGGGGCCTGAACATCCAGGAAGGTGAAAGGCGTGCAAGGAATAGAGTGAATTGGAACGATGTGGTATACCGGGGTCGACGTGCTGTCAATTGATTGAACCAGGGCATGTGAAGCGTCTGGGGCAAACCATGGAAAGTTCTGTGGGGCCTGGATGTGGAAAGGGAGATGTGGTTTCTGTGCATTATACATGACAGATAGAGACTGAGTGTGAACGCATGGGACCTTTGGTGTCTTTTCCTAGCGCTACCTCGCACACAAGAGGGGGGGGGGGATGTTGTTATTCCATGTGTAGCAAGGTGGTGATGGGAATGATTAAAAGCAGACAGTATGAATTATGTACATATGTATATATGTTTATGTCTGTGTGTGTATATATATGTATACATTGAGATGTATAGGTATGTATATTTGCGTGTGTGGACGTGTATGTATATACATGTGTATGTGGGTGGGTTGGGCCATTCTTTCGTCTGTTTCCTTGCGCTACCTCGCTAACGCGGGAGACAGCGACAAAGCAAAATGAATAAATAAATAGAATATATATATATATATATATATATATATATATATATATATATATATATATATATATATATATATATATATATATATATTTCTTTCTTTCTTTCATACTATTCGCCATTTCCCGCTTTAGCGAGGTAGCGCCAAGAAGAGAGGACTGGGCCTTTGAGGAAATATCCTCACCTGGCCCCCTTCTCCGTTCCTTCTGGAAAAAAAAAATAAAAAAAAAAAATAGGGGAGAAAGAATACTTCCCACGTATTCCCTTCGTGTCGTAGAAGGCGACTAAAAGGGGAGGGAGCGGGGGGCTGGAAATCCTCCACTCTTTTTTTTTGTTTTTTCCAAAAAAAAGGAACAGAGAAGGGGGCCAGGTGAGGATATTCCCTCTGTTCTTAACTCTACCTTGCTAACGCGGGAAATGGCGAATAGTTTGAAAGAAAGATATATATATATATATATATATATATATATATATATATATATATATATATATATATATATATATATATATATATATCACGACATGGTTGGAAAATGGGATAGGATGAGAAAAAATTGGATACAGCGAAGATCTACTTAACAGGAACTTCGAAACAGGTCACTGAACATATGAGAACTGTTAGCATGTGGTCAGAGAAAACACACGTATGTTTTCATTTGTGTGTGTAGCGAGTCCAAGAGAGTGCGAAGTGGAGTAACAACTTAACGTAGCTTGTAAAGAAAAATGGTGAAGTCTGTGCTCGTTGCTTGAACGTCCAATATATCAATCTCTCCCCAAGGGAGCATTGGATGCCAAACTCCAGTCACCCAGGCCACCGATAAGAGGATTGTCTCGGGCACACACACACACACACACACACACACACACACACACACACACACACACACACACACACATCTTAAGCTAAATCTATAGGAGAGGTATTGTGACCTGACGTCGACCCTTCTCTCTCTCTCTCTCTCTCTCTCTCTCTCTCTCTCCCGTTGCCAAACTACTTTTGCATCAGATATCACTGTAAACAGAGTAAGGTAATCGTGTTCTAAGAGACTCCAAGATGCTTCAACTTTGCAACCAGCACCGCTTAGCAAGTAGTCATGTCCATCGACATGATGTATGTTTCTCGTAAATAAGATAAACGTAAGGCAGATGAGGATCAGGTGTTCAGTATCGTCATTAGTGAAGCTATGTGTTCGGCAAGAGGTCTTGTGTGTTATATATTTAATCTCTGTTTGAAATTTTGAAGAGCTGGGTGTGTGTATTTCGAAGGAAAGCGACGCGCTTTTACGAAGGCAGACCAATATAGGAATGTCATGATAGTCATAGTCTGGCGTATCGTCGGAATGAGTCGTCAGATATTCTGACGCAAATGTAAAACTTGTGATGCGACATTAGAATTCTAGACCACTGGTCTTAACTTTCCCATCACCACAGTTAAGTAGTCTCGCCAGAAGATGATTCTGGGAGATGAGTCGTCTGGGCCAGTGAGGATGAGTGGGAGGGAAAGGAGGCCTTTGGGAACATAGGTGTCCAGGAAGCAAGAAGGATCAAAAGACACGAGCGACCAGGAAGAGAGGGCTCGTTAGCGAGGAGGATTGGCCAGGACGTAGGAGGGATGATTAAGAAGAAGAAAAAAAAAAGCGTGACCATGAAGCAAGGATAACTGAGACATACCGTTGTCAAGGTTAGAGACGTAATCAGAGAGTAGGGATGGCCGGAATGAAGGTCAGAAAGCAAGCATGGCTGGAATGAAGACCACACAGAAGGCTTAAAGAAGCAGCGATGTAAGAGACAGGGTTATTTAGGAAGCAGGAATGATTAGTAAGCAGTCGTAGTCAAAACTCAATTGCAGTAGGGAGGACCCAGGGGTGGCCAGAAAGCAAGGGAGGCCAGGAACCACAAATGCTAGGAAGGACGAGTGGTTAGAAAACAGGGTGTGTAAAAATTAGCAAGAACTTAGGATGGCCCGGAAACATGCGTGGTGAAGAGGCTGGGATGACACACACACACCCTAAGTTAAGCCCCGAAGGGAAGATCAACACCTGATTTGAGTGTAGGCCAACTACCACGCCCAGAATTCGAACTCATGCGGTTCCTAACTTAGCTGGCCTGTGCTGAATCATAGTAACGCTAACCACTGCACCACGGAGGCCCGTATATGTGTCTATCTTTCTGTCCGCCTGTCTGAGTGTGATTGCATGATCTCGAGGGATAGGTGTATCACAGAATGATCCCCAACAAACTCTGGGATGCGTCATATTATCAGAAGAAAAAATAGTTTATGGGTCCAGCTTTCTTATGAGACTTTTAAGGAATATCTCGACAGGGAAATGTGCTGAGTCTCCGATCTTCCGTTATCCTCGTCTTCGGCTTCTTGGTGAAGTATCTGAGCGGATTTTGTGGCGGGTTTTGCGGTGCCAAGTGCACGGTGACATCTGGTAGATGCCAGTATGATGACAGTAGGTGTCCCTTGGAGAGTGTGAAGTGTGGTATGTTCGAGCGGTAGTGCTGGGATGGTGCTACCAGTCTCTCCCCTACATGCCATACCATCCATAAATTCACAGCGCTAAAGCCTCCTTTTGTGAGTCCTCCATTCACAGTACTCTCTCACCCTCTCTCATAATTCTTCCCTCACTGAAGTCTCCCTTAATTGAGCTCTAAGGTTCGGTGACGTCCTATCTTAGTGTTTCTCCATTTGTTCGCTTCGCTGAATCCCCCCCGTGTCACTGAGCACTCCCTTCACTAATTCCTCCCATCATTGAACTCTCCCTTCATTTCCCTTGTTAGTAGATTTACGCTGGTAGGTTATTGTGCAGGCTATGCTCATCCAGGGGAGCGGTAAGGCGAAAGGATGAAAGAGGTCAGAGAGGGTCTTTGTTAGACCCAAGTGGAGAATTTCAGCGTCGGTTCATTTCATAAGCTTTGTGTCTTTTCACAGACTTATCAACCCGATGTGAAAATTGGATAAAACCTCAGAATTTCCACCCATCAAACCCCTGTTTTCTGTAGTTCCTCACTTCACTCGCCCTACACAGACCTCTCTTCTCGCTGTTTGTTCCACTCGCCAGTCCTCTCCTAACCAGACCCTTCCTTCATTCAAATACCTTTACACCAGAGTTCTTACTGAATGAATCCTCTCATTCACTGAACTCCCTCGTCACCGAGTCCTCTAACAGGCACCTCCCTACACTCGCACCGAACCATCCCCTCACAGGAAGACCATCTGCTCTTCCCACTCTCCCCTCGTCCTCCCATGTGTAGTCGTTAACCTGGAGTTATAGACCATAAACTTGGCCGCCACAGTTATAACTGGCCCAATATGCTAATAGTTTTGCTATTTATCATGACCGAGTGGGCCGGTGGTCGGCCAAGCGGATGCCTAGCTGGCATTGGCTGTAAACATATGGTAGTTAGGGAGGCAGGGTCCATCCGCTATTATTCATACCATGTTAGTTTTACTAGGGCTTGACGGAGGGCAATCGAAGCCCAACTGTGGTTGACTTGACGGGCAATACTGGATGGGTTTCGTTTGCCAATCTTGGGTGAAGGAGAGCTTATGCTGGTGAATGGGTACCTTCGGTGAGTTGGAAATGCGTCTCATTCCTTCTCTCTCCTATTTTCTCTACGACAAAACAGACTGTGTATATATGTGTATAGATTCGAGGATTACATTTGCATTTGCGAATGTGTGTGTTAGGACACACACACTCTCACACAGTGTTGGTGATATTGGTCTCCACGAGTGTAAAACTCTTCTCTCCGTACACACAGGTCATTCGTCACCCAAACACGACCTTGACATCACATTTGAGGAATGTAACTTTAAGGTTGTTGTGGGAACACTGACTGTCAGTCTGTTCAAACGTGAGCGTTCGTTTATGGTAACTCTAAAGATCATGTACTGCTCTAAGTCTAGAGAGGGTTTCTCCTTGTAGTACCCCCACCATACACTCTGGTCTCCAGGGTCTGCAGCAGGGCAAACCATAGAGGAGGAGGCTGTGATCAGTGGTGAGGTGAATATGCCAATACCAAAAGTGAACCACTGTAGAATTAAGTCCCCATTTATTGGTAAGATTATCTCGGTGACGGTGATGGCAGCGGCGGAAAGGTCGAGTTTGTGTCACTTTTGGCAACTGGATCTATTAGCCTCCTCTCTCTCTCTCTCTCTCTCTCTCTCTCTCTCTCTCTCTCTCTCTCTCTCTCTCTCTCTCTCTCTCTCTCTCTCTAAAATCCTCCCACCATTTGTTTGGATTCTCTTGGCGTTCTGGAGCAGCTGGATGGAAAATGGGGGGAGTTACCACCACTGGAAGAGAGGTGCGAATTGGAGGCAACAGCAAGGCTGACCTGAATATTTGGTGTGAACTGTTGGGAAAGCTTTGTGAAGTGTTGGGAGGAGGCAAATGTTGGGTTCACGTAAACGAAGATAGGTAGACGGACTCGAGTGTTTTGCAGACGAAGATGGGACTCGTATAACCCGGGCCGGACGGACGTTACTGCTTCGTTGCTACTTGATAGTTCTTCCTCGTGTTCAGCAACTCCGTGAGGGGAAGCCGATCGAAGTCGTGGCGCTAGAATACATCTCGTTAGGATCATCCCAGAACGGGTTAGATGTGGATGTCGTTGAGCCTGTCCTCAAAGTCTCTCACGCGCAGGTATGTATGATAGTAGAGATGGTTCATGATATTAGGGACCTCAAGAGTGTAGAGTTACCCCCTGTACAGTAAAGATAGGTAAACACGCATGCATAAATGTACATAAAAAGATGGGTGTATCTGCGCATGTGTGCATGTACGTAATTGTCTCCGTGTGTTTTGTGTGAGCAGGAGTGTATGTATGGGTGTGTGGGTGTGTGTGTGTGTGTGTGTGTTTGGCGGTGGGGGAGGCTTGTGCTCGCGTGCATATTGAGATATATGCGTGTTTGATGACGGTGAAAATATGACAGTGAAGATCACAGAAACTCGACCTTTGGGGTCAGATGCCGGCAATCGCTTGTATCAGAAGCAAGTTTACTATTTCTGAACTTCAAACACGCACCAGATGTCTTCAATAAAGTTGAAATGTTCCTATTTCTCCACGAAATTGGACGAGAAATTGCTCAGTTTCGTTTACCTTGCGGGATTGTCGCTGCCAAATTCTTTTAGAACGACATTAGATGCAATTTATTTCAAAGTATTGTAGATTTTTTCCCTCTCGGTAGATCCCTTTTCACTGATACTTTCCCCACAAGTCAAATAAAAAGCGATTGTATTCTTTGTCTCCACTCGGTAACGATGATGCCAAACCCATATGCGACAGTTCAAAACAATTTATTGTCCTATGAAGGACACGGCTTCACTGTGCTCCTCTGCTCGGTTGGGTTATACCATCACTTGTTTAATCGTAGGGTGAGGGAGGGAGGCGCCAGAGGGCCTGAGACCTGGGTATTCTCACTGTTAATCATAGGTCCAAGGAGTTGCTGGCTCGGTATATACGTGTGGATGGTGGTGGACCTGTTGATTGGTTGTTTAGAAGGGGTGGTAACGTGGTAAATGGAGACGGTGCTGTTATAGGTTTGAGCGTTGGTTTGTTGCCGGTATGCTATACATAGGGTTAGGATTTGGAGGTGTTGTGGGTGTGAAGGGCATGTATGTTCTGTCAGGAATAGTATGGCATACGTGAAGGTAGCGCTGATCAACTGTGTTGGGAGAATGTGAGGCGTGTGTTTGTTCTAGGTCTGCAGGGTAGGAAGAGGTGAGGAGCGTGGTGTGTTAATGTGGTTCTAGGTCTGACTTTGCTGTAAGTTTGTTTTATATAGAAAAATGAAGCTTTTGATTTGTATGATGATGTCGTCTTCCGTGGCGATAGCTCCGATTAGAGCAGTTATGGTCAACGCTAATGTGATGTGTAAGCGGTTGAAGTTGTGAGTATTGCTTATGAGAGAAAAGTCGTTTTGATTGTGGTTGAGCGATGCAGGAGATGGCGGGGATGTGCCTCGCTTTGGCTTGGCAGACGACATGGCTTTGATTGCTCCCGTGGTGAGACACTGCATGAATGGAACTGTTGATTATTCACAGGTCTGGTGGAATGGGCTTGAGTTTGGTTATGTTTAAAGAGAGAGAGGAGTGTGGTTGTGTCGCCAGCCACGTTCATTTGGTAAAGACTTTGCTGTACCACTTGAATAGTTGATTAGAAAACACGACCTTAGCTTTTACCTGGATGTTAATGGTGACTGAATCTGGGTTTTAGAGGGTTGAAGGTGGTTGAATCTCGGCTATGAATGGCAACAGAATATTTACCACTTCGTACATGGTAATCAGTCAGTCTTCTGCGAAAGGGGTGTCAGCGGAATATGTAGTAAAGATCGCTGTTGTATCTGACATTTGTTAGTGGGAGTACTTACGAAAGACAGGTAAGAGGAGACTCGATGGTCCATAACGTGTTGGGGAGGACAGATAACAGGAGACATAGTGGTTCTTTAGGTGGGGATGACATATAACAGGAGACCTGATGGTCCATGACGATATGGAGAGGTCTGATAACAGGAGAACCAATGGTTCGTAACGATGTGGGAAGGATAGATAACAGGACCTGATGGTCCATAACAAAGTTATCTTTTTCCGTGCTCTGAATATAGTGGTAAGAACAGGATGGCAGGGTAGAATGCTAATTGTTTCTCTGTTGTGGAGGGCTAATGCGGATTAGACTGTAATGAGGACTGGGCGTATATATATCTGGATTTTAGAAATTAACGTTGTTTTAGGTTAAAGCAGTTTCCAAGTTCGCTTCTCTTCGTCTTCATTAAGTGTATATACAAAAATATATACTTTCCGAGGGATACGGTTTATCTGCTTTATATATATAGGATACAAGAGACATTAAAAAAAAGCGAGAAAAAAGATCCTTTTGTAACATGCAATACATTACCAGTGTGGGAATCATTCCGCCTCTAATTATATCCAACCAGATACCTGAGTCATTTTATGGAGTGCACGAACTCGTTCCTCCTCTTTTCGTATATCCCTAAATCTCCTCCTCTGCAAAGACGTCAGCTGCAGTAGCTCTTGTCAGATGCGTAAAGAACGATCAGGTAGGATATTTAAGTCGCTGACTTTACCAGACTCGCTCCATCGTCTGCTCGTGGCTACGCCGCGGGTGAAAGTAGTTTCCGGCGAGGGTGTTACTACCGGGGTACAACATGGGTCTCGTCGAAGAACATCTCGCTCCAAACGGGACCATCCTTTCCTTGGTGCTGATTGTAGAGCGGCCTTGAAGCCTCTATGAGCCTTTGGAGAAAGGGATGCTATGGTTATATAATGATGAAAAGTCATGACTTTATGTTCCTGACAGAGTATTAAAGTAAGAGGTGATTAAGACATTCATCAAGGAACGAGAGACTCCCAGATTCATCGAAGTTTGGTATTGGAAACCCTTAATGGAGTGAAGAGTTGGGTCTTGCAATAAACTCCTAGGCTAATACAGTTTCGGCTTCCTTATGTAAGATCCTGTTGCTGAACAGGGTTTAAAACTCTTTTTTATTCCATGGAAAGAGAGAGACCATACTGTTAACAATTACGCAATTAGGGAATCGACGTGGCACTGACGCATCCAACATGACAATTAGAGCTGCGATAATTGTCCATCAGCACGGTATTTAGTCATCGTGAATCAACCCTGTGTTTATTTGTGACAACCAATGAACGTTTCGCTTCAATTCTGGAAAAAAAAAAAAACCTAATCAAAGTTGTTCCTATGGATAAAAGCTAATCAGAGTTGCTAATACGCGTGAAATTCAATCATTGCTCCACTCTCATTCAGAGCCCAGTTATCAACGCTGTCATTTTCACTTAAAAGCCAATCGGAGTTTCTTTTTTAGGCGTAAAAGCCAATCATTTCTACGCTTGCACTTCAGAGGAAGCTGTTGTCACACTTACGTTCACTAATACAATTAGTGCTGCTCAGTTAAAAGAAAATGTTATCATCAGCGAGGATTTACATACAGCACAAATCACGATTCTTTAAAAGAAAGAAAGAAATCCCTCGACTACGCCTTGCAGAACAAAAACTCAGCACTTCACTATCGTTTGACAGAGAGATACAGTCCGCGCCAAGGAGTGTATACACAAAACCCATTCACTACGGGACTAGCGTATTAAAGCCAGTAAACTCTGTGGTCGCAGAGGAATGAAAAAAAAAAAGGGGGGGCGTCCCACATGAATAGTAGTCTCTACACTGTCGGGCACTTCACTGCTGTGGTGAAATCACACACACACACACACACACACACACACACACACACACACACACACACCTGCAGATTCCAATTGGCAGTATTTATAACAATTGGACGGCGGCGGTGCAATTCAATCAGTTTCACACAGGCGCCCTCGGGCATAAATGGTTTGTCGCCGCGCCGGTCAACCGTTTACAAGCACAAACAACTCTGTATGAGCAATCAACGACAAGCACGCTCTACCCCTCCGGTCACAACAGCCAAACAATGTGCCGTGCGCACAAATATTCTTCCCCCGTCGCAAGGGAAAAGGTATGGGGTGAAATTTCACTCGACCCAAGAGCAATGACTAGCAACTAGATGGATATACGTCGCAGGCGAACGCAAGCAAAACGGTTAAGAATATATATATATATTGTCCCTTGTTTGGTCGCCGTTTCCCGTTTTAGCAAGGTAGTGCCGGGGACAGACAAAGACAGGCATCATTCGTTCACATCCAGTCTCTAGCTGCCATTTGTGATGCACTGAAACTACAGTCCCCTTTCCACAATCAGACCCCCATCTGTTCCACATGCCCTGGTTCAGTCCGCTGATAGCACGTCGCCCCCTGTATACCACATCTTTCCAAAATTCACTCTTATTATGTACGCATATATATATATATACTGAAACCAGGAATTATCAACAGATGTAACAGATGGCAAGAGCAGGAGGAACAGATACCGGTGGATTGTGGTGACCGTCTATCTAGTGGAACAGAATTCGTGTCCCATATGCCCTCTTTTTTATATGGTGTTGTTAAGCCTGATAAAGCAGCATTTTTGTTTTTGTTTCTTGTGAAAAGAAATAGTCTTCATGTCGTCAGGTCAGTTGGTATAAACCGATACTTTACCCAAACTTAATTTAGATAAGTTTCCTTATCTCTGTCATTCGTCTTTGTTTTTGTATTTTGTTTGTCGTTTTTTTTTTTTTATCGTGTGGTCTTTCAAATGATCGTGTCGTGCGCCGTCGAGGGAGAGCTCATTGTCTCTGGTGTCTGTCCTCGGTAGGGGATTAGGCGCCCCGGCATCACGTGTGTGGCAACGGTGAAGCAACTAGTTGTTTAGGCTCCACGCAGAGAGACGAAGTTGAGGGCGGCGGAGGGAGCGAAGATTGGGAGAGAGAGAGAGAGAGAGAGAGAGAGAGAGAGAGAGAGAGAGAGAGAGAGAGAGAGAGAGAGAAGACAAGGAGGAATTGGGTCGCTGAAGAGGAGGAGGAGGAGGAGGATGGAAAGAGAAGGCGAATGATGAAAGTTGGGAAGGGATGACTTAAAGATAGGACGAGGCACAGTGAGGGTGACACGGAAGATGAGGATGAGAGAGAGAGAGAATGGAAATGGTGGAAGAGAGATAGCTAGAGTGGAACTAAAGCAGAGTAAAAAGGGGAGTGAATGCGTGAGTGTGAAAATGAGTGAGAATGAGGGCGGCAGTAAGGGTGATGAGAAGGTAGCAATGGGTGGCTACTTGGACCTTCTAAACTGATCCAAATACTTTATAAATAGATAAAAGAAATAGATAATACATGCGTACATGACTCATATCAAGAAAAAAAAAACTTTTTCAAAACTTGTGGAACTTTAAAACTTTACTGACAAGATAGTCTCAAAAATATTGAAATTGATAAGATGAACACCGCAGGTCTTATAAACATATCTGCTTCACCTGGGGTAAAAATAAGAATAATTACATTGACTGACATGGTTGCTTGCTGGACTTATTCCTGACACATCAAACTTCGAAGGACTCGTGAAGTGTGTGTGTGTGTGTGTGTGTGTGTGTGTGTGTGTGTGTGTGTGGGGGGGGGGGGGGGGGGGGGTACTTTTGTTGACGTTACTAGCGAAAGCAAAGTTTGAAAGGCAAACTCATGAATTTCAACGACATCCCCCGTCTTTTACCTCTTTCAGTCAACCTTGACCTCGAGAAGGGAGGGAACTGCGTTTTAGAAATATAACCCTGGGCGATGATAGACCATTGTGTTCGTCTGCAAGAGGCTCATCCTGCATTGAAGAAGTATTTACATGGCTGTGGTGGTAATGGTGATTATTGATACAGTGATGAGCTCGCTAGGTCACAAATGGTAGGATGGGAGTATGCATCTACCAGAATTTCCATATTTTTTTTTCCTTTTTTGAGAAGTTCGCGACTTTTCTTGAGAAATCCATGTTTTCCCTCTTCCTCATTATCATAGTCAACATCCTCATCATTACTCTCGATATTCATCATTAGACTTGATAACATCTTGATCACATCGAACACCACCACAATCGCCATTGCTAGAATGACCATCAGCACCAAGACTCTGTTTCCTTGACCCTGTGTTATTCGCTATGATGACTTTAGTGATCACATTCCATACAGTAACAAAGAAGCAAATCGACTCTACAAAAGCAGGAGGGAAACTACCCCCGTGGCCCCACGGTATCTCGTTTTTTTGACCTCGATGGCGACAGCGGTAGAAAAAAGAAAAAAATCACCCACGTATCTAATCAACGGAAGGAGGGAGGATACATCTGGGTCAGTAGGTCTCCCACCCATTCTCTCTCCTCAGCTCCAGCATGCTACACGTCCTGAACTTTTAGCCGCTGCCACACTCGCGACAACATGTATTTCACACAACTCTCCTTGAATTTAAGTTTTTCCCGCAACGAACAGCACTGCGCGCTAACCCTGCCTATGAACAGTATCCCGGAATAGGTAAAACAAGTTTACGAAACTGGTGCTTTGCGGGAGTCTCTCTTGTCTCCCCAAATAGTACAAATAGGTAAACACAAAACACGCAGGAAATGAGAATGTCTCATATTAAGTTTCCCTTCCTTGCCTGAGTTCCCTTGACAAATATGTATATTTGTTTCGTTCTGTTTTATCGTCATTGCCATCTGGGGTTGACGTATTTATTGCTTCCCCTCACAATCAAATAACATTTCTATAGCACAAAATTTTGTCTGAGTAAAAACGTCTAATTTCCACAAAGGTGCAGTCTAGCGAAAGGTTTGGTCTTGTGTTGACCAGGAGTTATGGCTTCCATTACTCTGCTACTTACTGCCGATGGCGTTTTGTGTCGATACTGTACCGAAGCTGTCGCCAGAGCTTCATTATGATCATTCATTCTCCCATTTTCTTCCATCTTCCTCCATTTTTTTTTATTATTCCGTCCACACCCGATGGTCCAGTTTCTTTTACTAGTATATTTTCCACCTCGTTGTCATCTTCGTTGATTGACCCTTGGTGTTGTTCTTGCAATCCCCAGGAAAATGAAAACGTCCCAACCTTTTTGGCAGAAAGATAAGTGTAATGGCCAGCTATCCTCCTCAGGGGTCTGGTAAATGTCTCGGTGACAGTGTCCATCGTTGGACTTTCATTTTCCAGTCTGCTCTCCAGGATCCCATCGACACACCTCTCGGGGTTATTGATTCCAGCAATGGCTAATTGCTAATACCTGGGAACCACAGAGGTGACAAGGGTCAATAATGGTTCCAGCCACTGGAAAGCCTCGACAACTGGAGGTTAACGAAGTTACGAAGTTCCAGATCAGTTTAACTTCATGAGGCTGAAGGTATTTGAAACCTGGAAATATCCTCAGTCAGGAATTCTTGAACACTTGGTTTTATGGTCCTGAGAAACTTATTGGCTCGGTATGACTCATCCTTAATGCCTGGAGTTCTCCGCTTATGAGGAATACTTTAGGGACTGGAGTCTTCAGGTCCAAAAGTTTCCATCGACTAGAAATCTTTGGAGCCATCATCTTTTTTGGAAGTCTTTGTTTGTGGGATACTTTGGCGTCTGGGCCTATGGTGTCTGGAATCTGAAAGGGTTCGGAAGCTCCAAGTCATCAAACAGCGTGAGACTTATTTGAACTGAAAGGAACGTCTTGCTTAAGAAGTTGTAACTCTGTCTCCATCAACCAAACCAAGACCGTAGTTTAAAAAGATCAGTCTCTCTTCCAGCCCTGTCCCACCATTAATATCTTACAGGTCTCCAGCCTTCTTCAAGCACAGGTCTCCAGCCTTCTTCAGGTTGTTAGTCTACAACACAGGTCTCCAGCCTTCTTCAAGCACAGGTCTCCAGCCTTCTTCAGGTTGTTAGTCTACAATACAGGTCTCCAGCCTTCTACAGGTTATTAGTCTACAACACAGGTCTCCAGCCTTCTTCAGGTTGTTTGTCTACACACAGGTCCCCAGCCTTCCTCAGGTTGTTGGTCTACACACAGGTCTTCAGCCTTCTTCAGGTTGTTAGTCTACACACAGGTCCCCAGCCTTCTTCAGGTTATTAGTCTACAACACAGGTCTCCAGCCTTCTTCAGGTTGTTGGTCTACAACACAGGTCTCCAGCCGTCTTCAGGTTATTGGTCTGCAACACAGGTCTCCAACCATCTTCAGGTTGTTAGTCTACAAGTCTCCAGCCTTCTTCAGATTGTTAGTTTACAAGCTTCTCAGTACCACAAAACGATAAACTATGCCAGGATAAACACGTCAGCGCCATCATAAGATACTGTTAACTATCGTCTTTACGTTTTTCGTAGACTCGAGTCTTCTTGGAACCCATTGCCGGAACCTCAGTTCGTCTAAGCAACTTTTACTCTACCCAGAATCACTTGTGCCTCTCATGGTCTTCCTTCAAGTCCCAGAGTGACTCAGTGCACTTTTCATACCACTATCTCCAACCATTCCTTATACCACATCACAGTTCAGTGAGAGGTTATTGTATTATGCTTGCCACCATCAACTCTTGCCATCAGAGATCCCTCAGTCCTGAGGTACAGTTCGGCACCGCAACCACATCGAGCTCGTAAGCACGTAAAGACCCCTGAAAGAGCAGTTCCATTTTAACCAATTGGGGGATATTTCAAAACGCTCATGGTGTTTGCTTGACACCCCATCCCCTTGTTATAGACCTGCACTGTATTGTGTATATTTTCTTTGTTATAGCCATTGCTAAACTTGATAAACCAAATTATTTATTATGATTGTCCTTTTTCTTCTAATTTTTCTTCTTATTATTATTGTTATTATTATTATTATCGTTATTACTGGTATCGTCTATTAGCAGTACATTAAAACGTGGTTACGAAAACCATATATCTTCTGAATGGAAAAAAAAGGCACCGTTGATCTAATGTTGATGCAGGTGGAAAGAAAAAAAGTTGACTTCATCTCCCGCCCAACACACACGTAGTCTGTAGCAAACCAGAGCATAATGAATCTCATGTTTTCCCCAGCCTGTATCGACATGCCGCTACCACACGTCACATTCAGGCATCGCAGAGGTAGGTTGCAAGGTCCCGAGCGCTGTGAGGGGTGAGTGGTGTAATACCAGTGCATATGGCACCTGGGATAATGCAGCTGCCTGTCTTCCTCGCAGGGCATTCTGCCTCCCACGCTAAGAGAGTAAGAGGGGGGAAAATATAGATAGGAACTCTGTCTCGGGAATATGCGTCGTTGGACTGGCGCTGCGCCGTGTGATGTATGTCTGCGATTCGTATTGTATCTGGGCGCACGTGTGAAAAATGGCGTTGTGTCTGGGTGTGTGTGTTCTGGGCAGGATTTACAGTCTATCAGGGATTTATTCTGGGGGAAAGATACACTATAGCTGGGGTTATGATTTAGGGTATACATAGAAACGTTCGCAAACATATACTGCTGCGGTGGTGGCTGGCGCCGCTTGGGTGTGGTTCTGCCGCAAGTGAGAAGTCGCTGGTGATGAGGTAGAATCATCTTTCATGCGTACCAAGGAGTACAGACGGAGCTCCTCGCTTGAGTGAAGTCCATCAATGCCCTGCTGCTCATCGTATTGCAGCCTTGACGATGCAAGGGTTCTGGACATAGATGCGACGTTCTCTTTTGTACCTGTTTTCACTTTCCCCACTATAGCAAGGTAGGATCGGTAGCAGACACATGAGGAAATAGAGAATAAATCTTCGCTCGGCTTCCCCTATTTCTGCATTCAGGAATTGATGATACACGCCTGTCTCTGCTGCCAAAGAGAGAGTGGGACCAGAATGTAGATATACCAAACCTCTCTTGAAGTTTCTAACCTTTGCCTTTTAATGACACACTGACTTTTCCTCCATAATCTTCTCTAACGTACGCGTTTTTTTTACACTAACATTTCTGCTGTGGAACACACATTCTGTGGGGAATATTACTCGTCTAATTTTCCACCATTGCTAACAACATTCCTCGTATAATATTTCTATCAGTAGGAATATTCCTCAAATTCTCTACCCTCGAATTAGTGCGTTTCGTATTACGTAACCATTAGCATTGTTGCCACTAAAATTGTTAATATACCTCGTACACGTTTACCAATACTACAAGCTTCCATGACATCACCTCTGTTAACGTTCACCAAATGCTGTTACCAGCGTGTTTTTTACCTACATATTTTTCATTTATTGGTACCATTGCTTCCAATATTCCTCATCTGCTAGTCACATCCTCAGCAATACTCGTTATGTACATATGATATTACTGCCTGAGATATGATTCACTTTTGATGTAAAAAAAAGAGAAAAGATATTTCACCTGCGACAGAATTTTAGTGCTGTTTTATCAAGGCTCGAATCGCTTAATTTACAAAGGACCTTTTGAAGCAGGACATCTTATCTTCCGACCTTGCCACAAAAAAAAGGTATCCTCTTCCGACACCTAAACCTGTTATCTCTTATAGCAACGTTGATGCGCTCTCTCTCTCTCTCTCTCTCTCTCTCTCTCTCTCTCTCTCTCTCTCTCTCTCTCTCTCTCTCTCTCTCTCTCTCTCTCGCAAAAGCCACATCACAAGAGCATCGGCGCAACTTTCCCCTAGTAGCTTGCTTCAAAAGTGCCCGTTTTCTTTTTCTTCCTTTTCTTCTTGGAATTCTTCCTTGCAGAAGTCATCCTAAAGTTACTGCTGAAGTTATCTACCAAACGTACCCCACACTTACAAAGTTACCGAGGGACGAGTGGCTCCCTCCCACCGTCACTCCACGCAACAGCCGCAGAACGACCAGAGTAGGTTACAATTCCCTTCAGTATACTGTATTATAAGATTCGACCTCTTGATGGGGAGGAGAACGAATTCGGCCAGTAGAAGGGTAATGTGTAGCGTTCGAAATCGATGCCAAGATTGCTCTTGTGAGGAGAGGGGAGTTTTTATTCTCTACGAAGATTAGTTATCTACTGTTTTACATTTTAATGACTTGGGCAGATATTTACTGTCCTTAAGGGTCACTTGGGGACCAACTTTTCGTTTGTGAATATCGTAAATTTTTTGTAAGAGTTTCTTGATGATAGTCTGTTTAATGCTATCCGCGCGAGTCTACTGTCAACAGGAGAGTCTTCTGTCGTATTTTTGACTGTGGCACAGTACTTTCTAATTCTCAGTTCCTCATATTTCACGTAATGAATTCTTAAGATAGAATGTTTTAATCTGTATTGAGAGCTCTGAATAGCCTTAGAAGCAACAGTGCTTGGCTCATTAGCCTAAACTCTATACTCCAATCCACTTTCACTTTTTTATCATGATCCAGCAAGGAGGTAGTATCGTATCTAAGGGATTATAAGGTGATCCCCAAGTACATAACCGTCATAACGTATATATTTCCAATACACGGTAGGCACCTACAGCACATTTGAAGGTTCCTCACGTTGTTGCCCGTAACCTAAGCTTATTTTGGTGTGAAACTGTACATCTATAATAACAGTGTCCAAATGATCGTTTCCTGATGCATATCTCCTCTGTGGGTTCATATTCGATAAAAACTATTTATGCGAATGGTCAAATTATGATTTAAAAAAAAAACAGTTCACATGAAGAACAGTTACGTGACCACCATATAATTCTCCATCGTCCCTCCAATATTTAAGTTCTCAATGCCATGTCTAACACGATTAAAACTTTCCAGGTGCCATTAACATCCTTCCAGTTGGATACCGAGAACGTGTCCAAGAATATTTCAACTCGCGTTCGGTTCCGAATTCATTTACGAGGTCGTGATCTGCTCAGGAGCGACTGTTTACCACTTCGAGTTTCTTAACACTGTCAGACGACCTTCACTCACTACCAATGTTTTCCCAGGAATTCTTGCACTGTCCTTGCCTCCTTACAACCCCCTGGCACACAACTTTTACTCCCACTGTGGCTTTACTCTCTCACGTCTGAGGCCGCTCGGGCACCACAACCAGCTCGCACAATCACGGGCCTTGGCCCCCACCTTGACCCTCTGGGATCGTCAGAGAGACTCGAGCGAGAATTGCCCTCAAATTGGTTATTGGCTCGGGGAGTTTAATCGGCGGAGGGGTTTTCTTGCTCCTTTTTTTTTTTTTATAGGTGGATGTGAATGTTTATATTTGTAGCTGAGTATGAGTGTGTTTGTCGATAAGTCTGTTTGTTTATGTGCATGTGATTACTTGTGTTTACTATTTTTTTGTGTTGCGAGGAGAGAGGTTTACTACACTCGCGTTGCTCTCGTCTCTTAAGTTTATAAATATGCCTCATGTCTTTAGTTATATGTCTCTATGTACACACAAACACCTGAGCCTAACCTTGAGCCTTACTGCAATGCGATGCCATATGTTCATACCTGGATGTAAAGTAGCAACTTGCGAGCAGACCGAGGAAAGTTAGATACTTTTCTATGGCTAAACGTGAGAATCGTGAATTTGGCTTAGAGTATCTATGTTCCGTTAAGAGACTGACCCTCCACAGTCCTCACCTGTCGAGAAATCATGAGATTGTCCACTACGAGCTTCTCCAAGTGTTGCTCGCTGGCTTTAATCTATCTGTCTAACTCTCCGAGCCCTTGTATGCAGGCTCCTGCAAGGAGCAGGGAGAACAGCGGAATGGTATTGCTCAGTGGTATAATCATTCACGCCTTGCCATTTTTCCTCTCTCCATACTACCCATATTGCTGGCACAACCTTCCCTCTGAACAAGACATGCTTTCCAAAAAATAACCACTTTTGCAGAAATGGATAGAGCATTGTTAACCGTGTATCGGGTTTAGTTATCTTGCGTCTGGTAAATTCCATCTTGCGTCTGGTAAATTCCATCTTGCGTATGGTAAATTCCATCTTGCGTCTGGTAAATTCCATCTTGCGTCTGGTAAATTCCTCGGCGAATTTATAGATAGAAAGAAAGACCGATTTTCTGTTGTAAATAAAAGGGCATGATATTTTCCTGAAAATATGTTACCCCGGCAGCTAGCAATCTTTATCCTATCCAAGAAATTGATAATTGTCAGTAGTGTGTGGGGGTTACTCATAGTCCGTCTGGCCATTTCTTTGGCGCGTGTACAGACGGTAGACAAGACCACCTTTTTAAAGTACAGGATAAAGGAAGGGGAAGAATAAGGAAGTGGGCAGATGAGAGGAGAGAGAATGGAAGGTAGGGCGAGGAGGAAAGTCAAGAAGGTGACGGGAAGGAAGGGAGAGAATGAGGCAAATTAAGAGGCTGCGTGGAAAGAAGAGAATTAAGCAAAGCAAGAGGCAGGAAGGAAGGGGGAGAGAGAGACAAAAATCAAGAAGCTGGGAGGAAGAGAAGGGAGGAGGCAGGCTCTAACGCCAGGATATTTTCAGCCATAATTACTGCCATGTTTGTGATATCTGGGGAATCCTGGAAGGAGGGAGAAAATATCACGAGATGACTATGGTTCTTATTTTACTTCTCAGAAGATGTTTGTCAGTCACACATCCTGCTGGAAAAGTTTTTGTCGTGTTTCTCTACAAGGACTCGCTCTGAAACCATGATGTGCTTTGCATCTAAAGATAATTCCGCAGTCGAATGTACTTCCACTCGTAGCTTACTGATTTATATTCACAGATTCCACACTAGTGACTGCTTGTCTTAGTACATATAAGATCGTGTTAGAGTGGCTTAATGTGTGATGAAAAATGAATGGAGAATGATGTGTGAATGTCCTTCTAATAAGGCTAAGATAACAGTTACTTAGTGGCTTTCAGTAACCTAACTGTGGGAAATTGCAGTAATTATTACGTTTCGATGTATCCTAAAATATTAAGTATTCAGGAGAATCTCCAGAAAAAAAATGTGATCTTATTTTTCATGATCAGATTTCTTGATCAAGTCACAGCTGAGGGATGCTGGATTCTCATCAGATTACCTGATTCAACCGTACATCATGAAAACGAAAGGAGTTTAAGAAATATGTGAATGTCAGAATACGATAGGAAACCGTGGCAAAGAATGAAAACCCGTTGGTATAACCATCGTGACATGTCTTCATATTGAAGTAGGTAGCTGAGATGCGCTTGATCTAGTATTTGCTGAGAATCACGAGGAAAAATGAAACATATTGAGTCCCAAGTGCACTTTCGTGTGATTACATTGTCAGGGAAGTTTCTTGCATCTCCCATGACGATGGAATCGCACGACATTGTGCTGGGGACTTATCGTGTTTCATTTTGCCTCGTGGTTATCAGCAAATATATATATATATATATATATATATATATATATATATATATATATATATATATATATATATATATATATATATATGTATGTTTGAAGGAACAGTGGTTCCAACAATGTTGTATGGTTGCGAGGCGTGGGCTATGGATAGAGTTGTGCGCAGGAGGATGGATGTGCTGGAAATGAGATGTTTGAGGACAATGTGTGGTGTAAGGTGGTTTGATCGAGTAAGTAACGTAAGGGTAAGAGAGATGTGTGGAAATAAAAAGAGCGTGGTTGAGAGAGCAGAAGAGGGTATTTTGAAATGGTTTGGGCACATGGAGAGAATGAGTGAGGAAAGATTGACCAAGAGGATATATGTGTCGGAGGTGGAGGGAACGAGGAGAAGAGGGAGACCAAATTGGAGGTGGAAAGATGGAGTGAAAAAGATTTTGTGTGATCGGGGCCTGAACATGCAGGAGGGTGAAAGGAGGGCAAGGAATAGAGTGAATTGGAGCGATGTGGTATACCGGGGTTGACGTGCTGTCAGTGGATTGAATCAAGGCATGTGAAGCGTCTGGGGTAAACCATGGAAAGCTGTGTAGGTATGTATATTTGCGTGTGTGGACGTATGTATATACATGTGTATGGGGGTGGGTTGGGCCATTTCTTTCGTCTGTTTCCTTGCGCTACCTCGCAAACGCGGGAGACAGCGACAAAGCACAAAAAAAAAAATATATATATATATATATATATATATATATATATATATATATATATATATATATATATATATATATATATATATATATTCGAAATGAAGAAGAGCTGCCTCATTAGCTCATAGCACTCTCCAGTTGTCATGTATAATGTGCCAAAATCAGAGCCTCTTTTTCATAGTCAATCCCCATAAATCTCTCTCTGGCTATTCTGACTGCTTCAAATTCTCTGATTCAGTCTGTAGACAGCATGTCGCCCCCTGTATACCATATCGATCCAGTTCGCTTATTTTCATGCATGTCTGTCTTTCTGCATGTCCAGGTTCCAGACACCCAAAGTATCCCTCCACCTCATCTTCCATTTCTCCCATTCCTTGTTACCTTCGCTTCCGACAAGTATACCCTCTCGGTCAACCTCTCCTCACTCATCTTCACCGAATTTCCAAACCATATCACCACAACGTCTTAAGCTTTCTCATACATACTCTTGGTTCGACACCCCTTTCTTACCCTAACATTTCTTATAATACTAACCTCCCTCACACCACATATCGGCCTGATACATTTTCATTTCCAACACACCCATTCTTTCCCTCCATTTTTCATCTTGTAGTGATATTAGGATATTTATACCAACTCGTGTGGGCTGGGTAAAAATAAACGAGCGGACGGATATGAAAATTAAGACGGTTTTTTTTACCTCGCTTTCTTGAATTCGTATTTAATATGCTCAACTTTGTATACCAGCATAGTTTCTAAGCACGACGCTTGGAGTATTCTGAGCTCCAGCGAGGGCATGATATACTAAAATTGTGGCAAGTAATTGTTAAAGATTTCTCAGACTCCTGTTGAGATGTGTGCTTAATAATGTTTTGTCACTTTGAGTTACCTGGTATGAATGTTACAACACTTGTATATTACAAACGCGTATTTTCACTTTGCTTTTCTAAACATTTTGTAGGCGAGACTTGATTATGACGGGTTGTGTATTGTGTTTCGTATTGCAAGTTTTACCTTATTGCATTGCATTGTTAAGTGTTGCATTGTACATTGTACTGTGCTGTTCCGGTACTGTGCTGTTCCGTTTGTAATGTTCATCATCTGAGGACTTGTCTAATCTTCCTGCAGTGATCCCAGCTGGGCCTCATGTATATCATTTTTACGTGAAATAAATAAAAAATAAAAGTCAGGTATGAAAGGTTGAGGGGAAAATGATCAAACGAGTTTGCCGTCATCTTTCATTTTCTTGAGGTTGGGTTCATAAGATACCCTGACACTGAGTCCTGACCTCCATATTTGTGGTCTTAAGGATGAGGGGTCGTGTGTGTGTGTGTGTGTGTGTGTGTGTGTGTGTGTGTGTGTGTGTGTGTGTGTGTGTGTGTGTGAGTGTGTGTGTGTGATTGTGTGTGTGTGTGTGTGTGTGTGTGTGTGATTGTGTGTGTGTGTGTGTGTGTGTGTGTGTGTGTGTGTGTGTGTGGGTGGGTGGGTGTGGATAAGGAGTCATGTGTGTGTGTGTGTGTTGTGTGTGCGTGTGTGTGTGTTGTGTGTGTGTGTGTGTGTGTGTGTGTGTGTGTGTGTGTGTGTGTGTGTGTGTGTGTGGGTGGGTGGGTGTCAGTAGTAAAGTTACAGTGGCGTCGACGGGTCGAGTCGGTCGGTACCCAGCCACCACGTCCAATTTACTTACACTTATGAGATTCGTCACGTCCCCCCGACCTTTGTTATTGGTGGAGAGAGAGAGAGAGAGAGAGAGAGAGAGAGAGAGAGAGAGAGAGAGAGAGAGAGAGAGAGAGAGAGAGACACGGAGACGGGGGAGCAGACTGGCGAAGACTGAAGACGGGAAGATAGACGGTAAAGAACTTAAGGATATCAAAAGCTGAGGAACGGTGAATTTAGTGTGGGGGAAAAAAAATGTTATCAGGAGATCTCACGTGTACTACCCTTCTCTAAATACCCCAAGACCTATTTCTATACACGAGTCTTGGTTGTTGTTACCCAGGGCCTTTCTAATAGCTCCTGAAACTCGAGGCTGCGCTGCTTCCATCAGCAGGGAAGTGTAGACTCCTATGGAGTGGTAAGTCCTTCGACGAGATTGTACTCCCGGTGATACAGCCTTGACAAACGTGACTTTTCACTTGCTGTATAACCTCGAGCAGGCGGAGTTCGGTAACGCCTTCAGCACACACAGACACACACACAAACACACACACACACACACATAGACACACACACAGACACACACACACATAGACACACACACACACACACACACTCACTGGAAAGGATAACAATTTTGCGCGTGATCAAGATATTCCTATGAGTCCACGGGGAAAATGAAACACGATAAGTTCGTAAGTGTACTTTCGTGTAATAATCACATCATCAGGGGAGACACAAGAGAGAAATATAACAGTCAGTTGATATACATCGAAGAGACGAAGCTAGGACGCCATTTGGTAAACATGCGATTGTCCAAGATTGTCCAAGTCTTGGACAATCGCATGTTTAACCAATGGCGTCCTAGCTTCGTCTCTTTGATGTATATCAACTGACTGTTATATTTCTCTCTTGTGTCTCCTCTGATGATGTGATTATTACACGAAATTGCACTTGGGAACTTATCGTATTTCATTTTCCCCGTGGACTCATAAGAATATATATATATATATATATATATATATATATATATATATATATATATATATATATATATATATATATATATCATGTATGTCAGATTTCGTTACATCATTTTAATGTATTTCACAATTTCTCTTCTTTCTAACTCCTTTCCTTGTGTCTCTTTCTTTCTTAATCTCCTACGTCATCGTTTCTTCCTTCCTCCTCATATCCTCGCTCCCTTGTCCTTCTCCCTCACTAATTGGGTTAGGTGTTCCTTTGCCGTGGTCAGACAGGGGTCGTCGATGTAGATAAAACAGACACACGCATGATCTTGCCTCTGAGACCACAAGGTCACCGCTTCACAATCACTAACACTTTCGCCATCATATCCTCATCTCTGTCACAGTCACCATAGTATCACTATCGGCACGGCATCCAAACACTAGCCATAACCACCTCACCATCATTACAGCCATCAAGGCGAGAACATCACTATCACCACACTGTCACCACCGCTGCAACTTGTCGCCAAATTTTCACCATCGCCAAAGTATCGGCATTGCAACTCCTCCATCACCACCAACACTTTATCGACACACCTTCACTATTATCACAGTCTCGCAACGCTGTCACCAACGAGTTTACCAATCACCATCACCATCATCCAACGAACTCATCGTCACCATTACCCACAGTGTCACAACGCCTTCGACACCATGAACATGAACCCCCTTCCCGTCATCACTCTCGTACCACCAGCAGGTCACCATCACCCTAACACGAGTTGTTGGGCTGCTCTGATGAATGCGGGCTTGAGGGAGCTGACCAACAGGAACTCAAAAAGGGCACACTTCACGCGCGCGCGTGTGTGTGTGTGTGTGTGTGTGGGGGGGGGGGGGGGGGGGGGGGGGGGTTACATACGGTTGTCAGCCTCTTGAAGTCCTCCACCCGCTATCTACGCCAGTCTCCCTCGTGCGAAGCTTCACCAAGGACACCAAACATACGCCTGATGGCTGCTGTGTAGACCTGCTTCATTGGCGCTGTCATGCTGAATCGTACAACATGTCTCTTTCTCCCCCTTTGTCAAAGACGAAGTATAAAGTGCCGAGGTCTTTGCCATCAGCTCATGGGATCTCCGTTATCTGTCCACGCTCTGCATGGCTCTCTCTCTCTCTCTCTCTCTCTCTCTCTCTCTCTCTCTCTCTCTCTCTCTCTCTCTCTCTCTCTCTCTCTCCCCCTGGACCATTGACATTCCTTCATCCACGTGCCTTCCACACGCAATGGCCTTGTTGAGTGGTGTGGCATCGACGCCCCCATGGTGATAAAGGTCCACAAGTCATACGCTAAGCGCTACCCAGAGTCCCCATAAATAACCAGAATGGGTGAGAACGACCATATAATATGTAACGTGCCATTCTATGTCGGTATATCAGGCAAGACGAAGACTATGACACTATATTGCACACGATGGTTTATTCCTTTGGCAGCGTACCATACGCTCCTGTGGCAGGCGCTGCCGATGTAGCAGTCACATTTTGAAGAGATGTACTCGAACGGTATACACTCGGGGGTTCCGTCAGGTAGAAACCTATGAAAACTACAAAGTTAAATCTCCTGTTCGAATGCATATTATCTAACCTCCTGATAATCTATATAGAACATTGGACGTTTTCGAAGCAACTATGCTCCACCTCTTTGTATAGTGGAATCCATATAGTCTGGTAATATCCGTGAGCAAAAACATCTTTTCTAACTTTTAGTTCCGACCTTGAACTTAACCAAGAGCGGGTTCTGAATACCTTCAGCAGTAAGGTTGTTTTCAGGAGCATTCCAGACACTTAAGACATGATCTACCTCACTACGGTTTATGAGATTAAATGTGCTATCTTTTACCTGCCTCTCTCTCTCTCTCTCTCGCCTTGTGTCGTGAGCTCTGATTTGGAAAGCTGTCGACCAGCGTTGGGAAAGACCACTTGCAACTACACTGGGGTTATGGATACATAATTCCATAGGAAATAGCTACTGACAGATACGCATGGGCCCATTAAAGATGTTATTCGAGTGATGTAAGACAAGTTTATTATGAATTGTTTCATACGCTTCCAAGTTCTACGTAGCACGTGTCACGTATGTGACACTCGATCATTTTGCACTCACGCAAATCTGTCCAGGGTATCGGGATATGACGGTCGCCCATTACTGACATTCTCTTCAGAGGATAAACTGATCGGAATCTCGTACCAACTTCTGATATTGTTAGGATACTTAACTACACTCGTCCCCAGTACAGTGTAACGGACGCCATACCACAGTCAGCTTCACGATATCATTTTCATCTCGCCGTCCATAGTATCACAATCTCACCAGCACCATGCTGTCATTATCATTGCAGTGTCACTATAACTTCACTCTCCCTCTTGGTACTTTATCATCATTGCCACAGACTACTATCACCATGAAGTCACCATCATCGCTCCACTGCCATTACGAGATCACCAAGACCGTTCTGTCATCACCATCAAGCCTTCACCATTATGTGGTCTCTTCCTCACCATTATACTATCACCTTTATCACCATACTGCCCACACCGTCTCCAAAGCTGACGTACCACACTCATTCACCATCACAATCTTATCACCATCAATATTCCACTGTTCTGGCCACCACAGACACACCGACATCACCACCAAGCTGATGAGAACATCACCACAACCACACCACCACACTCACCACCACTGGACCATCTTCAGCACAGCACCACCAACGATACACCTCCACCAATACACCAACACCACCCCTCCACCAATACGTAGCCACAATCAAAACACCTCCACCAACATACCGCCAGTGAAAATGCACCATTGCCTCCACCACAAGACCACCACCAACAACAACCACCTCCGCCGTTAACAAGACACGTGTACCACCGCTAACTACAGGTGCAACACGACACCAGAGTGTCAACATCACATCCCCTTTTAAAGGTCA
Organism: Panulirus ornatus; assembly: GCF_036320965.1. Taxonomy (NCBI): domain Eukaryota; kingdom Metazoa; phylum Arthropoda; class Malacostraca; order Decapoda; family Palinuridae; genus Panulirus; species Panulirus ornatus. The sequence goes on from NC_092275.1 coordinate 21,692,985, forward strand.
GTACCACAATCGCCGCCACACTACCACCACACCACCACCACGAGCAAGCTGTACACCGCTACCACACCACCACCACCACGACCAAGCTGTACATCGCTACCACACCACCACCACGACCAAACTGCACATCGCTACCACACCACCACCACGACCAAAATGTACACCGCTACCACACCACGACCAAGCTGTACACCGCTACCACACCACGACCAAGCTGTACACCGCTACCACACCACCACCACGACTAGCTGTACACCGCTACCACACCACCACCTCGCCAAAATTTCACCACAGCTTCCATTGCCCCATTCCCACCACCACCACCACGAGAGTGAGCCACCTGACATGAAGTCCCCAAGGCAGCAGTGCGTGTCTTCACAGCTGTGAGCATTTTTCCCCCGTGCAGCGGTCGTGCCTCTGCCTCGCTTGGGTATTTCACGCGCGGAAAATCAGACCGTCTCAGGTCCGCCGTGTACGAAAGTTTTTCATCCCTTATGTCTTAAGGTGCTGAGGACAAACTTTTAAATCCATTGTTTTCCAGGAAAACGCTAAGTCCTCAAACTCTGGTGGGTTGAGAAAGCAAAACTTTTCCCCGCAGGTAAGATGTCCTTTTTTTTTCCCCCCCTGCCCCTTGAAGACACTTGAAATTTCGGATCGGTTTGGATGAGGAAGAGATATAATGACAATGGGAAGGAAGGAGCTTCTCTGTAACTAGATTTCCCCTTCGTCGTATTGATTCCCCCCCGCTGGATTTATGCATGAGAGGTGGCTTGGCTCCCCGGCTGTAACATATTCTGTAAAATCTTTTCCGGGCGCAACCTGCTCTGCCAGAGAGAGGGAGGAGGAGGGTCGGTCTCTCTCTCTCTCTCTCTCTCTCTCTCTCTCTCTCTCTCTCTCTCTCTCTCTCTCTCTCTCTCTCTCTCCACCCCCCTCAGCCTCCCCCTCTGAAAACCCCGGAACAGATGCGGCGTCTCCTCCTAACCCCCCCCCCCCCCTCCAACACCCCCAATGCCGTAAGAACGAGATCATAATTTCGGAATTCTTTTAGAGTATCACTTTGGAAAATGAAAACCCTCCTTCCTTAACGCTGTTGATTTTTGCCCGCTAGTAGTACGTCGCTCAGGAATGCGCAGCCGTGGAAAATGCATAAAAGAGATTCTGAAAGCGAAACAGGAAGGAAGACCCTTTTCCTCTCCTGTTACTTTTTTCAAAAGGCAGCGCGCATTCCACGGCTTTCCCCTCCACGGATCGTGCGGTACACCGACTGGAAATAGTTTACGGATTCCACCACCGCCACCGCCACCACCTTCGGTTTTTCGGTCGCCACGTCTGGCATTGTCTTGTTCAGATACGTGGTTTTGGCACCACGTTGCGTCACGTTCACTGGATCAACGTTTTCCTCCTCTTCTTTGTTTTCCTCCCTTTCTTGTTCTTTCATGGTGTATTGAGATCGCGTCGTGATGGAAACTGGGGATATATTCACCTGTGTGTTGACTAGTAGCCTAATGGGGGAGTGTGGTGACTTGCCAGGCTGTTCTGTGAGGTGAATATACCAGCATAAAGTATTGTCTCGTGACTGTACTACCACCATGGAAGATGTGGTGACAGTAACAGTACTCTCGGGACTGTTGATTGCACCAGCATGTATTATGTGGTGACTGTTTGCCTGTGTGTGTGGTGACTGCTTTCCTGCAGTGTGTGGTGACCTTACCAACCCTCTGTTGTAAGATGACTGTAACAGTTTGTGCTCTAGGGAGACTGGTAGCTTATGTGACTGAGGGCATAGTACCATTATGTGTGAAGCTACAAGTACCTTCGATGAAAATTTGGAGAAAAAAAAAGTGAATGAATTGAGAGAAAGAGGAGAAAGCAAGTGGGTGAAATGGGAGATAGAGTATGAAAGAGAGCGTATACAGGTGTATAAGAAGACAGAGCCATTGGAAATGATTCTCCATTACCAACACATCGAATCGTTAAAAAAAATTAAGACGCATTTGAAACTGTATCGTCATAGGTACTTCATTGATACATTTTTGGAATGTATTTCCACACAGGATCATATCGTTGAGTTCGCCTTAATTCTTTGAACGCACGATGGGTGATGATAAACTCTAGCGTGTAGATAGATATGAACGAAAGTATATAGAATATTTTTTTTTAGTATTATTGCGAAACGTAAAATACATGAATGAACGGCACACACATACATATAGATCTATCACCGTCTATTTTCCTGTATCGGGAGTGATTGAGGGGAAATTTTACGTCATGTTAATGATCTTATTGTATGAGATTGAACTTCGAATTTTTCTCATGGTGTCGCAACTCGTGAGACAAGACTGAAATGACAGTCCTCTGGCGTGGCGACATTCACAAAACTTGGACATTATGGAAACTCATGCATGATAATCTGGTATTCAGGAAACTTTTTTGAAAACTCCGGTGTGAATGAGAGTTCTTTTTTTCTCCCATGAGTAATGAAACTTTGTTCATTATGGTCCAAAGAGTCTTCTTCCCTATTAGCATCGAAGGTTAAGGTATGCGGAAACAGATTTCGGAGTACTGGTGAGCGAAGGTCTTAAGCCACGGGCAACAATGCATTAAAGTGTGTAATAAGGCTAATAGGATGTTAGGGTTCATTAATAGGACTGTGAGCAATAAAACGCCCTAGAGTATTATTGCAACTTTATCATACATTGGTGAGACCACATTTGGATTATGTGGCACAGTTTTGGGATCCATACGTATCTGTATTTATAGTACTACTTCGTCGGTGCATAAAAAGCTGTTATTTGAGAGCGTTCTGTATCCTCACCGTTGTTTCCCTATGAACATACGCTGTGTTGCCAGTTGCCTCTGGAAGATGACCAACAACTACAAGTTGCACGTTGCTCCACGACTCATGCTCAGGAGGACCATTATGAAACCGCAAAATGCATGGCGTTCACATCCCTCGACGCTTGGCTCGTGAGGTCATGGGATTATGCCCAAACACACTTGAGCCGATGAGACGGTGGCTTAAAAAGGGGTTCTAGGATCGAACTCCTTTTAAAAACAAATGCGATTTGTTTATGACGTGACGCCAAAGGCCCTCAAGACTTGTCAGGCTGGTCGACGTCAACACAGTGTTACCCGTGTTTATTAGTCTGCCAAAGACAGCACCGTCGGCTGGGTGGTGATTCGCATTGTGTTCATTATCCGGCGTTTGCATGTGTGTGTGTTTACCTTCCCGTCTTTTGAGTGAACGAGACTTTTGTCTTCACGTTTATGGCTTTCCGTGTGTCTCTCGTTTGCGTGCTTCTGTATCCGTTATTTGTATAGATAAACTGTGTTCTTGTGGGTTTTTATATATATTTGGATTCACAGACTCACGTATGTGTGTCCATGATTGTGGACGTGCGCTTGCATCAGTGCTCGTACGTAGACAGTAGAGTGCACTTTGACGCCTCGGTCGTGTCTCCAGTTGTGACGTGGGTGAAGTTAATCACTGGCGACCGATGCCTTATGCAGCCAAGATTGCTGGCTCACGCACCTCCATGTAGGCCCGGGCATTAGGAAGCGCAGAGCCCAGCGTTCATAGTGTTCAGGCTATTTGTGGTGCGGGGCTCTTGAGGCGTGTTTACCACTGTGATAACACAATCAACAAGTGTGCCTCGTCGCTTGCAATTTTCAGGGGTCTGTTCGTCCTATTTTCAGGACTGGGCGGATAACAAACTCAGCGATGGCTAAGTACGGTAGGGTCTATGTACGTATTAGCAAGCTTTTAGTCTCTCCTGCAAACAGGATGTGTTTTCCGATACCCGTGAATAATGGCTGACTGTGTCGCACTAAGAGGAAAGATTCCATTCATCCTGCTTTTCAAGGATACAAACTGTTCTCCCAATCATGATGTTAAAGGAGTATAGTTCCCCCTTAAAAGGATCATGAATAATGATGATCTCGGTGATAACCAAATTATCAGACACGAAAGTAATTCAGGATAAAGAACAATTTTCCTGTATGGTGTCCGTTACTCCCTGTAGGTTGTCATTTGTGATATTTCTCTAATGCACCTATTTATTTCAACAGCTTGTACGCTTAGAAATCAAAAACATCTCCTCACTTCCATTCACACTTATTTGACAGCCTGAGTTGCGTCTGAGTCGCAAAGATAAGACACGTCTCTAGAGACTCGAGAACTCTTACGTGACCAATGCAAACAAAACGACCCATGTATTCAGAAGTTCCTGATTATTTATCCTATTTATCGTCCACAGCGTAGCAACCAAATGGCTTTTAGAGCTGATGGACAGACCTTCAAGTGGAAGAGGGTGATGCGTGATTGTTGGTGTCAAGTGTTAATGGAAGAAGAAAAAAGAAATGGTTTTGATCATTTTGATTTTCGCAGTCGCCGACGGATGCATCCCCCTGATCTCTTCACTACTGCTCCCTCGAGGAGGCAGTTTTCCGTCCTGTTCATGCGTGCTGATCTTTGTCCATCCATTTCTGACTTACGAGACATATCTTGATAGAAAGTCGCACATCAATCAAGAGCATTTGAGGGAGAGTTATTTTCATCTCAAGGTCAAGAGAACCCATCAAAGGATGGACGTGATGAGAGACAAGGTCTCAATCGTAAGATGAATGATGCTACTTATCACCTAACTCCCTTAGGGTACATTTTTGGTACCGCCAGTATTTCCTCAAGTAAAGTTAATTCCATAATTGTTGATCTCGTCAGCCAGTGATGTGCCACCGTAACACCTGGGTCACTAAAGGATGCTGGCCATTACTGAGATCATTCTTTTTACCCTGATGGAAACAAAAGACCTTTTTCTCTCAGACACTTAATTAATTTCAGGCACTGAAGCACAGCTGTGTGTACAAGTACTTCATTATTTATGGTAAAAATTTGATCATTCATAACTTTGCAAGATACACAGAGCTTTTGATAAGACACGGCTGCGTAAGACGATGCTTTTGAGTGTGTGTATGTCGAAGGTAATGCTTGCAGATTCCCCAGTACTGTACATATTCCTGATGCAGATATCAACACCTTTAGAGATATGTCTTGAGATTCCCAATCTGCAAACCCGCATTCTAGATATCATAAAGACATTAACGTTTCCTGTTGTATTCCTCAGTTACTGTCATATCATAAAAACTACCTGTAATTTTTCTTTTCGGTAATTTCGTATTCTAAATTTTAGCCAGACTGACAAATACGAAAATCGATGTTTTCCTTTGTATTTCCGAATTATGATTTTTAAGGGATAAAATGATCATCACTGAACACCTAAGCTTCCAAAATGCTCGTGTCTTCATCGTCACAGCATTGAATTTTGAAGAGCATTTGTTGCTGGCCACCGAAATGTAGGAAGTCGCTTTAGGAATGTTGCGAAAATGATGCCCACTTTTCAAGAGCGAGACAAAAGTAGCCACCAGTTACTCATCCTGGGATTTATATGTTAAGAGAAAACCGATGCACCGAGTGTGTGTTAGTGCCAACTCGAGAGCATTTTTTTTCTCCGAGTCTTCTTCAGTTTGTACCCCGGAGACTTTATTTTCTTAATAAGTGAGTCTTTCTTTCATTCATTGTGATATCACTGTGTCTAAGATTTTCTAATAATAGCCTTCGTTTTCCAACACCACTTTCTGTTTTCTAACAAGAATGAAATTATTTTGTTATATCGTTTGACTTCTTAATACGTCGTCTTTTCTAATAGTGGCGAGTCCGCGAACATTTAGCCAACTGTCCTTCACGGAGAGTCTGTATTCTAATATCAGTGTGGTTTGGTTATCTTAATGCGGGATAATCATTGGTTAGACTCCAGTCATCGCTTCTTGGTCAGCGGATTTCCAAGAGGCGTTTTTACGCGCTTGTCCACCACTTCCTTCCTGTCTGGCACAGAGGGAGGGAAGGAGGCTATCCATGTGATGTGTTCCTCTGGCTGGTGAGCCACAACTCCTACCTCGCGAGTTTGTTACGCTCAGCACCAAGCTATGAAAAACTCTTTAAGCAAAAGTTGGCACACCTTTTTAAAAGCGAAACGTGAAAAGAAATTTGCTAAATTAACGAGTTCAAAGGAGGGGAAAGTTTTTCACCAGATTTCTATTACTCTTGCCTCGTTTTCTTAGGACCGTAACCCTAAACTATTCTAGACAAGGCAGGATCTGGGTAGATATCTTAGCCACTGAACTTAAACATTGTCACCGGTGTAACGTGGTAGTTCGTCGATTTTAAAGAGCATTTTCGCGTTCCTTTACCTAGAAGGTATTCAGTACGAAATCAGTGCGGCGTCAGAGAATGCCGTATATTCTAGTTGTGGCGCTGACATGTATTTCATTTATCAAAGGGTTTCTGAACGCTGGATGTCCCGTTGATGCATATTTTGGTACGGATAAGTTTTCGTTGAATGAATGTGTGTGTGTGTGTGTGTGTGTGTGTGTGTGTGTGTGTGTGTGTGTGTGTGTGTGACTACTGTTTTTATATTACAAGGAGAGACTTGTATACTCATGTTGAGCCTGTCACTTAACCACGTCTTTATTCCAGTGTGTGTATACGAGCACTGGCACACACACACACACACACACACACACACACACACACACACACACACTTACTTCAGAATCCATCTTTACATCAACTTTCAACTTTCTCCTTTCACACATTCTCCAAAACTTGGGCACCTTCTTCTGCAGTTTCTCACTCTAGTCTTCCACCACAGCAGCGCCATCAGCATATAATAACTGATTCAACTACCTGCCTCCTTTCCTCACCCCAAACAGACCGCATTCCCGCCCCTCTTCCCAACTCTAACGTACCTTCCTAACCACCCCATCCATATAGAGATAAAAAGAGCCAAAGACATCACATATATGTGGCGTGGCTGTTTAATTTGGAATGCATTGTCGCCAAACAGCTTCTCATTTCAAGGGAGTCTACATTTCCCTGCTGCTGGAAGTAGCACAACTTTAGGATGCAGGAGTGTCTTGAAACGTCCTTGGTGACAACACTAGGACTCGTATATACAAAAGAAATTCGTCCTGTGGTGTACCGTAAAGCCTTCGTCATATATCTTATTAGGATTAGTTGGCATAAATATGAATGAATATACATAAATATACATGTCTCAGGCGTTAATGGAACCATAAACAGTATAGTGTTGCGTAGGATATGGCGGGGGCGAGCAGAGACGGTCTAGCAGTAATCATAACTCGCATATTAACAGATTAAAGGGAGGCTATAATTAGTAGGTTTTGTTTAAACTGTTGACAGACCTTTGATCTAATTAGGAGTTCTAATTAAACATGTTGCCTGGTCCTTTACCCTTTGCCAAAAAAGATTATTCTTAATTTTACCGACCTGTCCACAGCTGGATGGGTTACTGAAGCGGAAGACTCGATTATAAACATACTGAACAAATTCTGGGCTGACCAAGTCGAGCGTACTAAACTCCCTCGTGGGTAATTTTAGGGTACGCCATAGCACACTCCGTAAACAAACGAGCGAGTATAATTTATTCCTCTGCTCAGGCTATGTGGGCCAGCGGGTGCACAGGAGGAGAGAGAGAGAGAGAGAGAGAGAGAGAGAGAGAGAGAGAGAGAGAGAGAGAGAGAGAGAGAGAGAGAGAGAGAGAGAAGGAGGTGGAGCAGTGGGCGGTGCGAGAAATTATAATTGTGTATCTCAGGGGAAGATTTCCAGTTACTGTTTACTGGTGGGACGAAAACTTTTTAGCGTGTGCGTAGGAAGCCTCGAGCGCGCGCGCGCGCGCGCGCGCGTGTGTGTGTGTGTGTGTGTGTGTGTGTGTGTGTGTGCTGTTTACCGCCGATTCTTGGTTTCGCAACATAGAGGCTACGATCGTTTTCATGACTCCCCCCCCCCCCCTCTCTCTCTCTCTCTCTCTCTCTCTCTCTCTCTCTCTCTCTCTCTCTCTCTCTCTCTCTCTCTCTCTCTCTCTCTCTCTCTCTCTCTCTCTCTCACAACCTAGTATAATGCCTTGCCTTGATGATTCTTGCTAAGTTTAAAGGTACATTTTGTGACTCTTCTGCCTCTGTTATTTCTCCTTTCCAGTCATTTCCACAGTTATATTACAGCTATATTCTTCTTCCCTCGCCAATGCCTTAGACACTTTTGTTTCATTTTCAACATACTCCAAGCTCGATCAGATCTCTTAAGTGTTTGTTACTCTTCGCCATTTTAGTTCACGAAGCGTTTATGATCATCATATCTCGCAGTTCATTCCTTTGTGCCTACCGTTCAGTCCGTTCCCCTTCCTCTGTCATGCTGTATGTCATTGAATTATCCAACACATCCTCAGACCATGTATCTCCTGGCCTCATTTCAGGACAGTGAAAGTATACCACTCTCTTTGATCCTTTGGTATCTGAAACGCTTTGCCCGAATTTATATAGACAGTGTTGCTGTGAGAACATAGCAAAGTGTGGATGAAAGCAAGCAAAGAGCGCACAGTGGTTACACTAAGTTAGCGTAGGAGGCTGGCAGGTAATGTCGACCAAATAGGCCCCTTAAGAATCCATTTGGTTCCCATCCTTTTAGAAAAGAAAATGGGGGAAGGAATGTTGCTCATAGTGGTGGTAACCTAAAGGTGTAACTTTCCCTCATGATCCATTTCCAACCTACGCAATTCATGGTCTTGTGTCCTTCACCTTTGTTATCTATCTATACTTCTTGCTTCTCAAGTTTGGTACTCCTTCCCAAGCATTTCCTCTACTCCATCTTTGGGCCTTGCTTGAGTCCCTTGACTGACCTCCCTAACAGCCGGACCCCCTGGCGAAGCGGCTAAAAGTTGGCTAGATTAATAGATTTTTTTTTGCTCGAGTTGGTATTTTCACACCCAGGTGAACCAGTTCCATTAAGTGCTCTCTCTCTCTCTCTCTCTCTCTCTCTCTCTCTCTCTCTCTCTCTCTCTCTCTCTCTCTCTCTCTCTCTCTCTCTCTCTCTCTCTCTCCTGGGCTGCCAATGGCCCCTCTTTTCCTCTCCCCTTACCTTCGTCCTCTCCATTTGAGCACCTGAAGCTCGCTTCGAAAAGCTGTATGATGCGCTATGACTTGTGCTGCTCGATGAAACCCACAAAATAGGTCCATATAAACAGTGTAAGATGGAGAGTGTTTGATCAAGAACTTAACTTTTAAGGGGTTGAAGACTGTATACATCGTACTGGTGATGTCGATAACGCAGCCAAGTATAGTATCTAAAGCTGTGTTACGGGTTCCACGAACAATTATCTTATCCTTTATATGAAAGGCTCCTCCCTGTATCTTGGCCGAGGTCCTTCTCTTCTTGAAGGTAAAATACTAATTGTAGCCATTATGTGTGTCCCGCCTCACAACACTGGGTGAGAGTTTGTGAAGAAAAAGATTAGCCCGAGTTAGGTTACTTTTTCACAGCTTATCGCCTTAAGTTCAACACCTTCCTCCCTGGTGAGGCAAAGTTAGCTGACCCACCGTCCTGAATGACACAGTACGACATTTCTTTCCATGCCCTTCGGCCCCAAGGGCCATATATGCAGTCAGAGCTTGTTAAGCTTAAGAGTTATTTTTATGTATGCTCCCTTAAGGACCCTGTTAGTCGATGACATACAACTTACATAAGCAGACGATCTACCTTCACCCTAACCTCAGAGAACACCCCTACCACAAAACAGCAAGATGACTAACCCTGAGCAACGCCGTCGATCAGACAAGACGTCATAGGGAAAACTCGCGTAAATTCGGGTGAGCCGATGGTTAAGATACTAATCTGTTGGAGTGAAATGATCATTTAGTGTGAATCTGTATGATAAATGTTGCTTTGCTGAGCATTGTTCCCCTTGAAAGAGATGTATCATTTTGCCACTGCGTTGAAATTTCAAGCTTTAATTTAGAACTGATATGACAGCAAAATTCATCAGTAAGTAGTGGAGAATATCATACAGCTTTTAAGGTTATAATCCCATAGTCGACAGAGTGACCCTAAGTGTAAAGAGACGACACCAGTATTTTGCCTCAGTAAAAAGATATATGAAGTCCTAATGGCGTGAGAGACGTATATAAAGAGACGGGGCAGTTATGTACCGTCGTGAATCTCTCCAGGGAATCGTATTTCACATGAGTAATAACTGGGTAGCCAACGGTGGTGTGCAGTGGACTCGACAGAACACAATGGTTCTTCTCCCAACGAAAGGTCACTGTCGTCCTCCCCTTATGTAACTCCTGCGGTGGAACTCTTCAGTTTATGAGGAGAAAGCGGCACACAGCCATGAGATGAACAGTCTTCCAAGACATTGAGAAAAATCACATATATCCTCGTGTCTTTGTATATATATATATATATATATATATATATATATATATATATATATATATATATATATATATATATATATATATATATATGTATATCCCTGGGGATAGGGGAGAAAGAATACTTCCCACGTATTCCCTGCGTGTCGTAGAAGGCGACTAAAAGGGGAGGGAGCGGGGGGCTGGAAATCCTCCCCTCTTGTTTTTTTTTTTTTTTATTTTCCAAAAGAAGGAACAGAGAAGGGGGCCAGGTGAGGATGTTCCTTCAGAAGCCCAGTCCTCTGTTCTTAACGCTACCTTGCTAACGCGGGAAATGGCGAATAGTATGAAGAAAAGATATATATATATATATATATAATATATATATATATATATATATATATATATATATATATATATATATATATATATATATATATATATATATATATTTCTTTGAGTCTACCGGGAAATGAAACACGATAACTTCTCAAGTGCTCTTTCGTGTAATAATCATATCATCAGGGGGAGATAAGGAAAGAAATATGTCAGTTGATATAAAACAGAGACATAGGTAAGACGTCATTTGGTAAACATAATCATACAAGTTTTCACTGCCATAAAGTCGTTCGTTTCAATCCGTTTATAATTTTCTTCATTTTTAGTTGTCAGTGGCTGGAGAGACCCTTTGTAGAAGGTCTTCATCGAGGCTGTCGCAATTCGCTCCTCCGTCATGAGCGTATCGTCACGAAGGAACAAAGTTGAGATGTGAGCAGGTTTTATGCGAGTGGAGCGGACGCAAATGTAGGAGCATAGAGAATGCGACCAGTGGAAGACTTCGTTAGTCCATTGTAGATCTCGTCGCTAACTAGTTGCTGTGGTGATGTAGCGTACGGTCGTACCCTCTGTCTACCAAGGTTTATGTCTCTTGGCAGTTCCTCCCACTGTCCTTGCATCCAGAGTTCCCTGCAATCTTATTAATATTATTTTCCAGGATCTTCCAGACGATCAGTATATGCAGAATCAGTTGTATATTTTGTAATGAATTCTCCTTAGAAAAAAAGAATCTGTTTTGAGAGTTTTCAACTTTCATTTTTCTCTGCAGTTCTTTGAAATTTTCGTTGCCCTTGGTTGACAGTTGAAATTAAGTAGTCAGCATCTACAGACACTCCTGCTGTGTATTGTAAATTGTTGAAAATTTTCTTGTCTAAAGTGAGAAAATTTTCTATTATGAATTTATAGTTAAAATGGCTAATGTGTCTGTTTCATCTGTACCTTTCAAGTCTATGAATTACTTACGGATCTAAAATAACAGTTCATATATAGAAATTTTTTTCCTTATACTCCCACTAATCACTCAGTCTCGTCAGTATTTTGTTGATGCCCCAAAGGACCCGATTCTGTTTTGTCCATGTCTTCTATCATTTCCATATCACATTTTCGTCTCCAGTTAGTGAAATCTTTCAACGTTAGGTGGAGCTTTATCTTCACAATCCAGTATCTCAAAAAACAGTTCATTAACCTGAACTGAGACCTTGTTTCGGTGCGTAGTTCTGAAAAATCTAAACTCGTATCCGAGAGTCTCGTTCATATATCAACTTTACAGTTTCGTTGTTTCTTGAGAGCTTTGGCCTCACTGTAATTATTACACCATGTTCTGCAATTCCATCTTCGACTCCACTCCACATCAGATCATAACCGGATCTTGATTTTTGACCAGTATCTTTATTTCATAGTCTAGTTTATCCCAGTTCAAGAACACTGTATCTAGATTTATCTCCTTCATAAGCAGCAAATATTCATCATGGAATAAATTCTTATATTAAGTCCTCCAGTCTATGGAATGTTTTCGCGTCTTCTCCTCGTAGGGGTTCATTCTTTGCCGAGGCTTCATTTGGGTTGTTGTGCAGGGGGTTGCAGACCTCGGCTACCACCACCTGGTAGGGTTAGTTTGGTTCACCATAGTATTAAGCTAAGATCCCTCGTCCAACACGCGAGAGACTCGCTCAGTGGGGGTAGCTTTCCCCCGAGAGAGAGAAAGTGACAGTTAGACAGAGACAGTCAAACAAATTGACAGGAAGACGGTCACATGAACAGGCAGTTTTAGGGAGAGAGAGAGGCAGGCAGACAGGCAGTGAAACGATCGGACAGACACAGATAATCGAATGGATAGTTCTGTCAGAGAGAGAGAGAGGAAGAGATTCAAACTATCAGTCAGACACAGAGAAAGTTGAATGGCCATATAATCAAAAAGCGAGTGAGAGAGGGAGAGGCAATCAGCGAGATAACCTGGCTAGAGGCGGCACGACCTCCCTCACTGTTGTTAAGGTGGGAAGAAAGGGGTGTGTCTCTTGGGACTCGATGACCCATCCTTGTCATAACGACGCCGAGAAAAGGCGGAGGAAGGAAGGAAGGAAGGAGGAAGGACAGAAGAGGAGAGGAGGAACGTGTTGCCTCAGATGAAGTGGAACAGAACAATCGGTAGCCTTTACGCATTGTTCCCTACGATTGTGTCAGGCAGGGTGGGTCTCCGGGGATGATATACTTAATGGACCATCCCATCCACCTGATGGGTTTATTATATTTCGTAGCTCACACTCTACCTGTATTTCCAGATACTCGTATGAATTTTCTTTATCATTGGATATAGTTCATACGTATGATACTCATTTCATATTTCATGGTCTGTGTTCTCCATAATTTTTCTTCTGTCACTGATTAACGTCATGCTAATACATGTGAAAGGACTGCGGACGAGACCTAAAAAGGACAACCTATGGAAAAACAAGACGATGTATACATAAGGAGAGGAAGGATTGACAATTGAGCCATGTATTCCCAAAGTCAGTACCCAAATTGCTCAAAATGTGGTGATGATAATGCTACATGCCAAAACAATATGTTAGGAGAGTATTAACGGAGGAATATGGGAACCAGAGGGACATATGAGACGATGCACAGCTCCAGGCATTTGAGCAAAGACGCATATCAGTAGTCAGAGGAAGGATTCGCAAAAAAGCAACCCGTCCAAAACGCTATATACCTCCCTGTACAATGTTTGATAACTGGGAACTTTTTATCATAAAATCCTTTATCATAATGGGTATACTTAAGAATAACAAATTAATTTCATGGTAGTAATTACAGTTAAATCTAGTTTTAGAGGTCTTCTTGACCATTTATTTGTATTTACTAATCTTTATTCTTTTTTCCTATTGTCATTATCTTTCTTTACATATGTCTGTAGGTCTTACCCGTATAGGAGAAAGGATGGAATGAATATCAATCGCAGGGTTCGAACGTTTTCCGCCACCTTTCATTCCCATTACTGACAGCCTCATAACTCGGCTCAACTCAGTACGCTCTACCTCGCCCTAAGATACATCTTCCCTCTACTGCACCAGCATTGTTCCTGCCTCGGTGGTCGGCACCTTGCTGAGTTCAGTCCAGCGCAATGATGGCAATTTTGTCAATTTTTTGGCTTGCTTGATACCAGTGAACTCGTGAGAATTGCCTTACTGGATATCAAACTAGATTTAAGGATTCTCCTTACTAGATATTAATCTAGAGTTTAGTTTTCCATTGTGTTCATCCTGATGTTATGAGTTTAAGTCTGATGGACTCTTTATAGTGATGTTACTGCGTAGCATATACCTTTGACCCCTTCAGAGATTACGGAACAATCGTAAGGCATCAGGGAAACGCTGTCATGTCATTTATATCTTTACAAGCTACCGTGAGACATAATAACATCACGGATTAGCGTGTGATTAATATGTACCTGATGTAAGGACATCTTTTGAGTCGCGTTATCTGTACCTCCGTAATTTTCTAGGCATTTTTTCCCCCCGTTTCCGATCTCTTCCTCTATCAACAGAGAGCTTCGAAAAGACTCGTTGGTCTGTTGCTACATTCATTCGCAATGATTTCTTGCATTGCCAGATACATCATGTAATGATTTCGTGATAAATGAAAATGTTCACGTTCGTCCATTATCATGCGTTATAGGATAGATATGTCTTCCCTGTCTTTTCCACATTACTATGGTCCATTGGAGGCTGACGAGCTGTGGTCAGTAGATGCAGACGAGAGGAAGAGCTTAGATGAAGTTTGGGAGGGGGGGGGGGGGGCCTGGAGCAGAGGATCACTTGTTGATATTTGACCCTAAGTGGCACGTCCTTGTTGTGTATATATAATTTTTTATGTTAGTTGAGACAGCACAGGGAGTTGAGGGCCTAATCAAGCAGGTTTGGATGGTATTGCAGTGGAATTTATTAAAAAAGGGGGTGACTGTATTGTTGACTGGTTGGTAAGGTTATTTAATGTATGTATGACTCATGGTGAGGTGCCTGAGGATTGGCGGAATGCGTGCATAGTGCCATTGTACAAAGGCAAAGGGGATAAGAGTGAGTGCTCAAATTACAGAGGTATAAGTTTGTTGAGTATTCCTGGTAAATTATATGGGAGGGTATTGATTGAGAGGGTGAAGGCATGTACAGAGCATCAGATTGGGGAAGAGCAGTGTGGTTTCAGAAGTGGTAGAGGATGTGTGGATCAGGTGTTTGCTTTGAAGAATGTATGTGAGAAATACTTAGAAAAGCAAATGGATTTGTATGTAGCATTTATGGATCTGGAGAAGGCATATGATAGAGTTGATAGAGATGCTCTGTGGAAGGTATTAAGAATATATGGTGTGGGAGGAAAGTTGTTAGAAGCAGTGAAAAGTTTTTATCGAGGATGTAAGGCATGTGTACGTGTAGGAAGAGAGGAAAGTGATTGGTTCTCAGTGAATGTAGGTTTGCGGCAGGGGTGTGTGATGTCTCCATGGTTGTTTAATTTGTTTATGGATGGGGTTGTTAGGGAGGTAAATGCAAGAGTTTTGGAAAGAGGGGCAAGTATGAAGTCTGTTGGGGATGAGAGAGCTTGGGAAGTGAGTCAGTTGTTGTTCGCTGATGATACAGCGCTGGTGGCTGATTCATGTGAGAAACTGCAGAAGCTGGTGACTGAGTTTGGTAAAGTGTGTGGAAGAAGAAAGTTAAGAGTAAATGTGAATAAGAGCAAGGTTATTAGGTACAGTAGGGTTGAGGGGCAAGTCAATTGGGAGGTGAGTTTGAATGGAGAAAAACTGGAGGAAGTGAAGTGTTTTAGATATCTGGGAGTGGATCTGGCAGCGGATGGAACCATGGAAGCGGAAGTGGATCATAGGGTGGGGGAGGGGGCGAAAATTCTGGGGGCCTTCAAGAATGTGTTGAAGTCGAGAACGTTATCTCGGAAAGAAAAAATGGGTATGTTTGAAGGAATAGTGGTTCCAACAATGTTGTATGGTTGCGAGGCGTGGGCTATGGATAGAGTTGTGCGCAGGAGGATGGATGTGCTGGAAATGAGATGTTTGAGGACAATGTGTGGTGTGAGGTGGTTTGATCGAGTGAGTAACGTAAGGGTAAGAGAGATGTGTGGAAATAAAAAGAGCGTGGTTGAGAGAGCAGAAGAGGGTGTTTTGAAGTGGTTTGGGCACATGGAGAGAATGAGTGAGGAAAGATTGACCAAGAGGATATATGTGTCGGAGGTGGAGGGAACGAGGAGAAGAGGGAGACCAAATTGGAGGTGGAAAGATGGAGTGAAAAAGATTTTGTGTGATCGGGGCCTGAACATGCAGGAGGGTGAAAGGAGGGCAAGGAATAGAGTGAATTGGAGCGATGTGGTATACCGGGGTTGAGGTGCTGTCAGTGGATTGAATCAAGGCATGTGAAGCGTCTGGGGTAAACCATGGAAAGCTGTGTAGGTATGTATATTTGCGTGTGTGGACGTATGTATATACATGTGTATGGGGGGGTGGGGGGGTTGGGCCATTTCTTTCGTCTGTTTCCTTGCGCTACCTCGCAAACGCGGGAGACAGCGACAAAGTATAATAAAAAATATAAAAAAAAGAAAAAAAAAAAAATATATATATATATATATATGTATATATATATATGCACCTTTATAGCATCTCTCGACTCTTCAGAACAAAAGAATTCTAGCTATTCAAAGGTGCAGAAACGTACTTTTTCGAGATCTTGAACCTCACGTTGCTACGGCGGTTCGTTCGGATCCCGTTTTCTATCCCCAGGACTGCATGTTTACATTGCACAGTAGCTCAGCTACGGAGATCCATTTATATATATATATATATATATATATATATATATATATATATATATATATATATATATCTTTTCTTTCTTTCATACTATTCGCCATTTCCCGCATTAGCGAGGTAGCGTTAAGAACAGAGGACTGGGCCTTTTAGGGAATATCCTCGCCAGGCCCCCTTCTCTGTTCCTTCTTTTGGAAAATAAAAAAAAAAAAAAAAAAAAAAAAAAAAGAAAAAGAAAAAAAAATATCAGAAGCCTTATGGTGCAAGAAAATGATAATCCACTCTGGCGAATCTACCACTGAGATGTTAAACCAAGGGTAAGTAACATTCGGAAATCGCAACTTTATATATTAGATTAGAAAACATCAAAAAGAATCCGGATGTGTTATCACCGTTTCTCTGGCTCTTCAAACTCCCTGTGAACAAAAGAGGCGACGGCTGCGCTTGTGTGGCAGCTGAAGGGACGCACTCTCTGGACAAACATTTCCAGCGTCATTGCACTGGGTCCATTGTCAAAGGATATAACCAAACATCAAGACGTTTGCCATCCATATTCCTCCTCCTTGCCTTAAAAGCATCCCTTCCCAAGATATCAGAATTTTTCGCCATGCACCGACTTTCCATTTTCATTCGTAGTTCAGCGTTCGTCCTTCCCTGTACCCTGGTCTTCTTTCTCATCACTGCTAAAATCAATTTGGAATGTAGTACATTTCTCATTCTTTGTCAGTCACCTGTAGCCATAATCCTCACAGTTACTTCACCCGCGTAAACCTAATCAGTTTTCGACTCGTTTTTCCGGTGTTGTGCCATGCCCCCTTCTCGGAGACTCAAGTCTCTTTGCCTATTACCATCGTATAACAACATTCAACCTATATACGTCTTTTCTCCTCCGTTTAACCCACTTAATCCTCATATTCTGGATTATCCTTTCCCCTCGCTTCGCTATATTAGGATAAAAGTTATTCCCTGATTTCTCAGATCATTTCTCTCTCTCTCTCTCTCTCTCTCTCTCTCTCTCTCTCTCTCTCTCTCTCTCTCTCTCTCTCTCTCTCTCTCTCTCTCTCTCGGCAATCATCTTCGCCAGCAAAGGGGAGGGGCTGTCGGGATAATGAGCGACGACACGCTCAATTTCTATGGCTTTCAACTTACTTAATGGGTGGTAATGCAAGGTGCGACACACCACCGTCTTCCCCTCCCTCCATAGCTAGCTAGGACCCAGGATGTAAACCCGGGTGTAATCATGTTCTTATACAGTCATTCCCGGGCTTCGTCCCCCCAAAAAGGACAGACGTTGCAAAGATCCAGCACAGTTAGGGTGACCACGAGAAGAGGCACCAGCTAACCTGTTGATCTCGTATGCTCTTGATACTATACCAGTTCGATGAATTAGTATGATATAGCTTACCTCTCACATTCAACAAGTTGTGGACATTCTAAGATATTAGTATAGAAATTGCCCTAGAAATTATCTGGTATACGATTTGTGTCATTGACACATACGATACTTTGTTTCTTCACCTTTTTCATCTCCAAATTTGCTTAAGGAACAGTTTTAACAGTTTTAAGGTGTCAGGTAAATTTGACCTATACTTGAACCCGGATCATTACTGTAATGTCGACAATACTCCGAAAAATTTAGATGAACTAACATGGCTATGATCTCGTATCTGAGCTTCGAAGTGTCTCTTATATGTTAGTTATCATCAGACTTGCTTTAGGTAAAAAAAGAATTTATCCCTGAAAGCGGTTTAATCAACCTCTGCTCTTGTCTTATGATTCAAGGTGTCTGTTTGAGAGACAAGGCAACACACACACACACTTATGAAATATAAGCAACTGGAGGGAGGAGGCGGTTCTTAGTGACTGCGATGAGTATGAGTCTCTTATAGCTTTGTTGTGTAACATGGTTGCTTATGCAATGCTGACAAAATAGGAACCGCAAAGTGTGTCTTACATGTCGCGTGTGGTGGATCGCTTGAGTGAAGTGGTTTGATTCATTGACTCGTGTGTGTAGGGGGGAAGTGCGAGACGTGTGAGGGGGTTTTATATATGTAGACACTCATGGTTGACAGTGATGGGAGAAAGCTAGTAAGAAGTTCATGTGCTAAGGTCGGATGGCGAGAGGTCGATTTGTGTGGATTAGTGCACGGAGGAGGGTGGCCAGGATGTGCATGAAGGGGAATGTAATGGTAATGGAGGAAATGAATGGTCGAAGATGATGGGAGTGGAATATTGGGTGGAGGGTAAGGAGTGGAGTCGAGTGACTGCGCAGTCGATTACGTCGAGTGACTGCGCAGTCGATTGCGTCGAGTGGCCAGGCAGTCGATAGATAGTGATTTAGAAACTAGGATCGAAGGATACGTAAAAGGTAAGATGAGCGGATGGGAAATCAGTGAGTCGAATGTGCTGGCGTTAGGTGGGGGGAAGATAATGTGTCTGGCTGGATTAGTAAGGTTCATAATCCTACTTTGTTGACCTTCGTGGGTCGTCTTCTGCTGTCGTCCCTTGATGCAGCAGCTCCCATGTGAATGAATTGGTAGACACACGTATACATGATTAAATGGGAAAACAGGAGAGAGAAAGAATGAGAAAGGGATAGACAGACTAAAAGAATTAGACACGTATACAGAAAGCAAGAGACAGACACAGACAGACCCAGACAGACAGACAGACTTAGGCAGAGAGACCCAGACAGGCAGAGAGACGCAGACAGGCTGAGAGACCCAGACAGACAGACGGACCCAGACAGAAAGACGGACCCAGACAGACAGACAGAGACAGACCCAGACAGAAATTTAAGCAAAAATGACACAAGCAGAAAGATAAGTCGGACAGTTAAGTAAACGGACGGACCCCGAAATATTCATAAATGCAGCGAAAAAATAGTTTTATCCTCCCTGAAAACGTTAATTGTGTAGCTCTCTTCCCCCATTTGAGTGTGCCTTAAGCTCCCAAGTCGTGCATTTCTGAATATATCTCCGAGATCGTAAAGTGAAATGAAAGTCATGCTATCGCGAAAATGAAGCTAACAACTGCTATTTCTATGAATATGTTAAGTAATTCGTATTTCATTGAGGGTTTTTAGTGCATTCCTTAAGATGCTGTTGGCTCTAATATTCAACTTCTGTAGTTACGTAAATTCATAGCTAATGGCACAAAAAAATACAAGGTAACGTATATCTCATTCGTGATTATTGCGAAAAGAAATATATTTGTTTTCTAAATGTATATAGTTCTGAAAAAATAGTTCTCCTGGGCAAAGTTTTACTCTGAATGTGGCGAAGTACTTTTACTTAAACGGGATTGTTAGATATATGAAATCAAATAAGTATTCGCACTACCATAGATACGTTTAGATGGAGGCTTAAGGAATACTTGCTTCAAGTCCATTACTACCATTTTCACCTTCGGGTATTTCTTATTTGTCACTTGCTTCTTTTATAGTCGTTCAGTACGAAGGTGTATGTATGTGATAACTCCTAATATCATAAATGGTGTCGGATGGACTCTGTGGTCTGTTCCCGTTTGCATTTTTTTTGTATCCTTTTGTAAATGGAAAAAAAATATTTGAGTCCTTGTGATGCTTAAGACGAAGAGGCACTTGGAGTTACTGTAAGTCATGATCTGACCCCTGTTCAGCAATGTGTAATACGTCTTCCCATTCGGAAAATAACTAGTGTTGGGATTCGTTGCAAGAAATCCTGCATAGCGTGGCCTCAAACGCCTCATTGACACTCTTCACCTTGCTGCTACGGCCCTATCTTGAGAGAGAGAGAGAGAGACAGAGCGAGAGAGAGAGTTAAAGGTGAGAAAGAGCAAAACGAACTGACTGAAGGTAGCCCCAGAATACTCCATATCGACATTGTTATCGGTAATCTGTTCCAACTATCGATTTCCAATTATCAGATGGAAACAGCCGTGACCCGTGACATTAAGCAGATGTTGGGGATCACTTGGAAAGTTGATTTGCTGGAGTTGGGCGACCGGACAGGGAACCAATAGAGCTGATCTGGCGATAAGTGAAAGTGATAACCAGTGGAGTTGACCTCTTGGATGTCGTCAACTGATCGTGTCTTTTTGGTTTACACTGACGTTCCTTCGGCTTTAAGATGTGCACATGTCAGGTACCAGACCGTTGTATGTGTCTCTGTATGTTGGTTTTGGCTGCCTGTCACTTCATATTCACACACACACACACACACACACACACACACACACACACACACACACACATTTTCGGATGTATACGAACAAATATATTCCTATACCATCTTGTCGCTAAGATTATAACAAACCAGTATCTAAGACTCCTTCGAGTAGCTCTTGGCTCGGACTCTTTATTCAATTTGCTTGATAGCTCTCAAATTCAAATAGTTGAGACACCTACTCCTGAAGAGAATCTATCATATATATCTTGCCACAAACGAAGATTTCGTCTGCATCAAGATTGTGTGATTTCACCACGGCCGGTTAGTGTTTATTGATGGGGTTGGTTAGAGATGGATGGTTTTGGGAGTAAGATAGGGCAGGTCTTCAGTATGTTGGGGGTAGGGGATCCTGGGAGGTGTCAGTTGTTGTTTGTAGATTGCACGGCTCCCGTGGAAGTCCCGAGTTAGAGATTGGATGAGGGTTGCGGAAGGAGAAAGTTGAATGTTGATGTGAATAAATGTCAAGTAATGAGGTTTAGTAAGGAGTAAAGACAGTTTAGTTAAAGTATGAGTTTGAATGGAGAAAACCTGGAGGAACTCGGGTGTATTGGGTACCTGGAAGTGGACATTGGCAGCGAAGGGAACCATCAAAGTTGAGGTGAACGACAGGGTGGGTAAGAGGGCAAATGTTTTGAGTCGGTTGGGGAATGTGGGGAGAGAGAGATCATTGCCTGTAAAGACAAAGATAGGCACCTTTATTGCTGTATGGATGATCGAAAACCCTAAATGAAAATGTACGGAAGAGGCGGAAGTCTTGTAAATGCAATGCCCAGGGAGAGTTGATTGCGTAAGGAATAACATTGTAAGAGAGAGGTATGGTAGTAAGCACAATATGCTTGAGAGACGTCAGTATGGATATAGAGCGTAGCTCTCAACACAGGAGACAAAGTAAAAAAGGACGGGTCGTGTAAGTTACATGTTGTCAAGTGATATATACGAGAGGAGACTGTATGCTTGTCCACTGCAAGCCAGGAGCCAACGTGTGGGTGAGGAAGAGAGAAAATAAAGCTGCTTCAGCCGGTGAGTTGACACATGACAACCGATGAAGTGTTGGCCTACTACTACTACTACTTCAGTTACTACGAGAGAGAGAGAGAGAGAGAGAGAGAGAGAGAGAGAGAGAGAGAGAGAGAGAGAGAGAGAGAGAGAGAGAGAGAGAGAGAGAGAGTATTGGTGTTGAGAATATGCAGCAGGTCAGGCTAGTCAGGGGCTCAGCAGGACAATAGACCTGCCATGGTGGGAGGCGTGACACCCGACACCAGCGGAGGGGCGCGCCGGATCCCGACCTCAACGCTAGCCAGCACTGCTGGACTACCTCAACCAGGTCGCCCCTCTCGCTCTTGTTGTGTTGTTGCTGCTTGCTGCATGGGTAGTTTGGGTATTACGTCCAACTACCATCCACTATCAAGTCTTCCAACTATCCTCACGTTCAAGAATGATGATAACGATGATGATAAATCAGTTCAAACGGCTCCATTCGTCCAGTTATGGTTAGATAAGTACATAAACCAGGATATATGAAGCGTTCAGGGGAAACCGCAGAATGGTCTGCGGGGCTTGGCTTGGCTTTGGTAAGAGGAAGCTCTGGTTTCGTGTGCATTATACAAGACAGGTAGACAGTGGACGTAAGCCAATGAAGCCATTGGTTGTCTGTTCCTTGCGTTATCTCGTTAAAGCGGCAAACTGCGAACAAGAATGAAGATACTGAACACACACACACACTTACACACACACACGCACACGTACACACACACGTACACACGCACGCATACATCCACACACACACACACACACACACACACACACACACACACGCATATACACACACGCTACACACACACACACTACGCACACACACACTACACACACACTCTCTCTCTCTCTCTATCTCTCTCTCTCTCTCTCTCTCTCTCTCTCTAGAAATAAAGGAAAATTTCGTCTGGGATGTGAAGAAAAAGAAGGCATCTTGATGAAAACTGGTGAACCCTCGTGGAATGAGGTTAAACATTTCTAGAAGACGGATTAGAACGGAAGAAGTATTTGCAGGAGGCGGCTGCAGCGCGTTTACGAAACTGTAAAAGAAAAATTGTATTTACGGAGTTGTAGGGATTTCTCCAAACATATCGCGCCAGAAGAGAAAATCAGATGATGATGTAAAATGCTCTTAAATGAAGGGGATGTATGTGTGGATGAAGAAGGATGGGACACACACTGGAGTTTTGAGAGAGACTTTTGAAGTATAAGGGAATTTTGTGTGTACTCATTTTCGCCAACTATAAATGGTGTAAAACAAAACGAAAAAGAGTGTGTGTGTGTGTGTGTGTGTGTGTGTGTGTGTGTTGGCGAAACCTGAAATCACCACTTCAGTATCAATATGGGCGTCCCCTCCGTGCCACTATTCTTCGCAGGTTCCCGGCGTTGTGGACTCCCATGACAAACATTCTTTCGTCATTCCAGCATGCTTTACAAACGACCGGTAACCTCCCTCCAGCACTTGTATGCAAATGAAGAGCTGCATTCTTCCACCTTACACTTTTTGAGAGATGCTTGCAAGCAAGCAACCCGTGATTTTTCATTACTCCCTCGTATGTTTCTAACTTTATTTTCCTCCATTTGTGTTTGGCTTCTCAGAATCACAGCTCTGCCTTGTACCACCCTCCTCTCTGCAGCGATTAATCACTTTTCAGAATAACAGTCAACTTTTACCCCTTTTTTGCCCGTTCGTATTATTCTGGGATCTTTTTTACTTCTTTTCCCATACTCGTAAATTAGTCATTCAAAATACTCACGGAAGGATTCAACCGTTCCTCACTCCCCCACAATGATCACAGGTTCATGGCTTTTCGTCACAAAGTCTCCCACAAATCACTAGTGTAAACATATGTACGATACTTGAGAACACACACACACACACACACACACACACACACACACACACACACGAAAGTACGAGGCTTTTTACTTCCCATCTGAGATTGTAGCTTCAGTCATTGCACGGTGAGAGTGTGGAAGATCGATGCAGACAGCCCGAGACCTGAGGTCCTACACCACAGCACAAAGAACACTTGAGTTCAATCAATATGATGGAAACGTAGAGATGTCCAATCATCGACGAGCAGGGTACTCGTTCAAGGACTCTTTCTAAACTCATCACCCTTGGTAACAGTTATGGTAAAGCAGTACCCACTGTCTCATGTCTGCTGGGGTACATTGATTGCTCCGCCACATGCGGCAGTAAGGCAACAGAGGGTCAGAATGGCTGGCACTTGCTTGACATGTTCACCAGGGATCCTGAGGAGATGACTGACAAGGTTTGTAGTTTATTCATAGGATTTTTACATCCTTCGGCCTATGAGAGGTCATTTGGCTACCGTCACCCATCTTTAATATGCCCTCTCGTTGCAGATGATGCATTATAGAACAAGATGCAACGGATGGACAACACAAATTGCAACAGATCAATTTAGTGACATGACAATAGTGAAAAGATCGCTGCAAAGAATACAAAAATGACGCAAAGGAATGCGAATAGCAACAGATTGCTGTGTCCATGTAGATTAAGTGATCAAAGAAACCAGAACTTAGCGTGGAAAGGTGAACAGTTGTCATCAGAAAAATTGTGTGTGGCCATTATAACCACCGAAGCACATATAAGGATCCGATGCAACTTTATCGTCGAATCTCTTCTTTTAAACGTATCTCTAGTGTTGCTACAACGATTGTTATGTCAACAATCTAACACAAAGAAAAAGTATTTTACCTACTTCGAAGTATAACTTTTGTATCCATTACGACCAGTGCAATCACACTGGTCTATCCTCAAACAACTGCTCAGATCAGTGAATGACGAAGTCTTGGTTAACTCACCTCCGGCATTTCTTGTTGATGCAGAATCGATTATAATTTTTGCCTTGAATCATCTTAACAATTCGTCACTTAACTCTCCCTTTTCTATCTGTCTAATTACAAGCGGGTCAACCTAGCTGAGCAGAGTATTCAAAGTGGGGCTGCACCAGTGAATCGTAAAGGATAAGGATTAGATTCTTAAGAGAGGGTTCGAATATCCCGACTATGAAGCTTAAATTTACATTAGTCTTTTCCTCACTTTCTCTGCGCTCTATACCTCCTTTGTATCAAGTCGTCGATGATCATTATACCTCTTTCTTTTCTTTCATTTATATTATGTGCCTCAGTGGAGTCCCGGACACCAGCTTGAGTGTTACTAAGTTTGGTCCATGTGTCAAACGTTGCACTTACTTTTCTTTATAGCAACTGACAATGACACGGGCTGTTGTAGGCATTTGTACATATATATATATACTTCGAAGCCATGAAGCTGTAGTGAAAAACTAACGTCACAGTTGCTTTAAGACTTTAAAACACTCGGACCTACGAGAGCGGGAACTGGTCTCGCTAAGGTGAAACATATAAGAGGGACAGTGACGGAAAATGATGAATTCTAAGTCGCTTCAGTCTTTATGGTTGTAGATTTTTAACTCGTCATAAAACTGTGCTAGAGATAAAACTTAAAAACTTGTGGAAATTTTATTTACTTCTCCTGAGCCGGAAAAGATAGCGAACTTCCTCTTTTTTCTGGGATTGTTTTGCCTTGGGCTGTGTACTCTTTATCCAGCCATTTGGTTTCATTCTGTTTTGCTGTGTTCTTGTAATATCCTGTTCAGAGAGACTTGTGTGTCCTCGCTTACGCTAAGGCTAGCATGCTTTAAGCCCCGCTAAACGCTCACATCTCGCCTTTATAGATGTACCCTAAATATCTAAACTTTAGCAGTCGCGAACACAGATATTAAAGTATAGCTTGCCTTTGAATATTCACATCACAAAGCTTTTTTATCGCTGATGTTTAAGATACCTTTTTGGTGATATGCATTATTCATACTTTGTAAAACAAGCTGCTGATGTAGTCAGGTCACTGTATTGTATATAAGCATATTTGACTGAGCAATGAGCACGACATGTCTCCTCTCCCTATGTTACACACACTGGCCGAAATTGGGGACGCCTACGCTCGACCTTTGCTCCCGTGCCATAGCTGGTAAAGATCAATACTGAACAGGTGTCCATAAGCTTGTGTGTTCCTCTGACGCAGGTCATCGAGCCAGTACCTAACCTACCTCAGGCAGCCTGAGCAAGGAGACGGTGGAACCACCATCGTGACTACAAAATTTTTGGCCTCTTCTTCTGTAAGGAGTTGAGGCCTCCCGATGCGATTTCCTTTTGAATCCACTTAACTCTTTGATGTGTTGATATCCTATGAACTCTGGGAAAGCTTAAACCAGTGAATATTGTCTTGCAGCGATGCGTAAACGTGGAGGTATTGATCTGAAGTGGTGAACTACACCGTACCGAGCCTCTCTTTTTTGCACCATGTGATCATTCTGTTACTAGAAACACACATTTTACGTCTAGAAACAAAAAGCCTTTTCTAGAAGCCGTTTAAAAACTGTTTATCTTCAAGATTCTTCCAATACTTTATACGAAAACAGATACGTTCATATATTACAATCTGGGAAAACATTATGAGCAGAAATACTCTATTTTTACATACCATCGGACAGGCTAGATGCCGAAAGAGATTTATTGTTCAAAATTCTCCCTCCGCCGTGGGCCATAATTTAAGGGTTTTGCATCGTCCTGAGCCAAATATAAGGCCTCCTTAACTCAAATTATAGTCAATTTCCGTATGAGAGATTGTCCTTGCGCATCTTCAAAGGGTGAAGTATTGACTTTGCACACCGGCTGCAAGCTTCAGTTGTTCACCTGAGGCCCTTATTGGTGAGTGACTCGCTTGGTTCTTGTCTGGCAAAGATCGTAAAAATGCGTTACTGGCTGTCCTCCTAGCGTATAATTTTTCTCTTGTGTTTGTCTATGATTTCTATGTCGCGAGCAGAGTTTTAAACTCGTATTGCCCCGTCTCTTAACCTTGAATATATATGTACCATATCTCTCACTCCTCTGCTTAAGCCACGTACCCATCTATCGACCAGCTCTGAAGGGAGGAGAAACACCTGGTCGAGTGTAGGCGCTCTCTTCATATCATCGTAGGTTTGACAGTCACGATACGTCTTCCTTTCCTCGAACAACGAAGCTGTGGAATTCTTCTCTTTCATTGTTCCCTTTTTCTATAATCTTCCTGCCTCTAATAGCCTACGGAGCACTGCGTTAGTTTCTTCGTTCCTTTCTCAAAATCTGGATTCGCTTCAGCTAAAATGGCCACGGCTATATAGACCTGTTCTGCCCGTACCCTATCGGTCACTCGGTATATATTCTTGTCATTACCACATCACCCTGCGTTTTCATCATGAACTATGCGGATAAGATGAAGCTTCTCTGCACCGGAATTTCGGGTTCTGTTTCCTTTATTGCTCTATACGTAAGGACAGTATGATTCAGTTGAGGACATTGCTGGAATATGTGGTGAAATAAGGTGGTGTATGAATACCAGAGCCGCCTCCTCGCCTGGTCCATACCTTCCCCTGGTATAACTGTATAATCCAGCACATAATCGTAGGTTTAGCGTATTTTCCGATATTCTATTTCTCCAAACGGGGTTGTTACCTGTCTGGCTGAACGGGCCAGCGGAGCTCTTCTGGGAAATGATCCTGACATTAGAGGGGATTTAGACATTATTTACCGTGAAGGATTGGATTGTTTCCCTCCTCCCTGTTGAACCCAAGCTGCCTGATAAGAGAGCATTTGGATGGGTATCTTAACAGGATTGTGAAGCTATAGCCTGGTGAAGCCGTGGCACTCGTTTGCTGGAGTAGATTAGAAGTATCTGAGGTGTACAAGACGACCACAGTCGGTTCCAAATCTGTGATTAGATGTACACAGTTTCAAGTTGTGTGTTGCATTTGGATCTAAGCAGAATCTCTCTCTCTCTCTCTCTCTCTCTCTCTCTCTCTCTCTCTCTCTCTCTCTCTCTCTCTCTCTCTCATTAGGACAGGTGTCGATGAATATAGGAAATCAGAGGAACTAACGTAATTGAGGAGAAAATTGGATAGATGAGAAATAAAAAGTAACTGAGAAATCATGAATATAGAGGGATTAGAGTGATAGAGGATGAAATATACATTATAGCATAGGTTCGTCACCCTCTGGTGGTAACAGCAATATTGCACTAAATCCAAAGCCATTTTTGTTTAACAGGAGCGCGAATGGAAATGGCAACGAGCCAGGGAAGATTAACCCCGAGGAATCATACAGCTCCAAAATGACAATCTTCTTATGGCAGCAAATAAAAGGGAATTAAAGAGAACATCTTAGGGTTCAAGAGATCATAATAAGAAAAAGCAAGAGTGGTTGAATCTACAGTGAATCACGTGGAATATATTGGACAGATACCCAACAAATATCTTGGAAAGCTTGGCGAAAAGGACTGAGAGGCTATAGTGTGTTTTGCTTTTCGAGTTAAGAAAAAAAAATGGAGGGAGTGAATACAGACACCCATAACAGTAGACAAGACAGAATCCAGGATAGACTTCGAAATGCTCTGCGTGTGTGTGTGTGTGTGTGTGTGTGTGTTTGTGTGTGTGTGTGTGTGTGTGTGTGTGTGTGTGTGTGTGTGTGTGTGTGTGTGTGTGTGTGTGAAGCTAACGTTCTCTTCTCGAAGTATAGGTACTCGTAGGAGGGTACCTCTCTCTCTCTCTCTCTCTCTCTCTCTCTCTCTCTCTCTCTCTCTCTCTCTCTCTCTCTCTCTCTCTCTCTTTCTCTGGTTTCCTCTCTATTCCTGCCATTCCTCCATGTCCTAGCCAATAGAGATTGATCCGCTGTCGAGGTAGAGGGAGATGAGGAAGCCATTAATTTCATCATGAGAGAGAGAGAGAGAGAGAGAGAGAGAGAGAGAGAGAGAGAGAGAGAGAGAGAGAGAGAGAGAGAGACCCCTCGTCGGAGTGAGGCAAGGAGGTGGATCCTGGCGGTGAATTGGACATTAATCACCACTTACAATGTGAGTGGGTGGGGGGAAGGGCCATTACACACCATTGCCCATGTTCGCTTCTACTCTTAATTTGGTATTGGGTTAGGTCTTTGAGAGTGATAGAGTCCCTCCCTTCGAATACCTACGATGAGATCTCGTCAAAAGACATGGCTAGGGAAGAGAGAACCTGAGAAAGCCTGAGAGATACAGAGAGACTTAAACCAATCAGTGAAAGAAAGACAATGTGAAAAAAGGGAGTGAGAAAGGGACAAAGAGAACGTAAAGAAGTAATTCTCTTTTTAGATAGGGTGGTTCAAGGAGAAGGAAGATGAGGTGGGAAAGGGGCAGTTTGAAATGGAAGAGGAGATTGAAACATATACAGGTGTGTGGTATCCGTTTTTCTAGCATGTGGGTGATATTCTGGAAGCGTGTTGTTTTTGGTGCCTTATCTACACACCTCCGGCAGGCTCGAGGTGCGTACAGTATGTACATGAGTTGACTCTCTCTCTCTCTCTCTCTCACGTGTCTGTAGACTTCTCAGAAACCTACCATTAAGGGTAATTGTAGTGGACTCTCGAGCCGCCCTAAATACCTTTGGTTTTCTTGCTGCCTTTACTCGTTTTTTTTCTTGAAATTTGTGGGAGGTTTTATTTATTTTTTCATCCGTCGTTTACTTAATCACACTCTCAATTCTCAGGTCTTTTAGTATTACCCGTCCGTCTTACATGTGTGTGTGTGTGTGTGGTGTTCGGCTTCTGCCTAAAAACGTCGATTTAACACCT
The DNA here is from genome assembly GCF_036320965.1 of Panulirus ornatus. Taxonomy (NCBI): domain Eukaryota; kingdom Metazoa; phylum Arthropoda; class Malacostraca; order Decapoda; family Palinuridae; genus Panulirus; species Panulirus ornatus. The sequence goes on from NC_092275.1 coordinate 21,722,310, forward strand.
CCTCCTCTCACACAGACGAGACTAGACTAGGGCGTTCGTTCCCTTAAACATAGCATCGTCTCCAGAATGTGGGTCAGTTTTCCGAGAGAGTGATATAAACAAGTTATATGAGTCTTGCTAACCTTTCAGAGCTTTATTTGTTCATTTAGCAGAGTCAATATCACTTCAACGATCATTTAACGATCATTTCTCTCTTTTGCTGTGATTTAGCGTTTACCAATTCGTGTCTAGAGCTAGGATTTCCACCCACACACACACACACACACACACACACTTTACCTGCTTTTTTCTTTCTTTCTTTTTCACCTTGTTGCCATGACCAATCTTTACTTGTCAATACAGAGGGAGAGGAGAGCTATTTCATGGGCACTGCCACTTCCGTCGTTTTGCCCTCGATAATTGCTGTGTGGGCACGAGAATTCCAGTGGTGTAGATAATACTGATATAACGAAGAACAGAATAACCTAAGATACGCTAAAGACAACTGGGAACAAAAAAAAATGTAAAGAAAAAACGCCTCATTGGTTGTCAACCACAGGTAATTGTCTATAAAAAGCAGGATTGTTAATGTTTTTTACAGTGGCAGAACTGTTAATGTTTTACAGTGGCAGAACAGTTGATATTTTACAGTGGCAGAACTGTTAATGTTTTACAGTGGCAGAACTGTTAATGTTTTACAATGGCAGAACTGTTAATGTTTTACAGTGGCAGAACTGTTAATGTTTTACAGTGGCAGAACAGTTGATATTTTACACTGTCAACCCGGTTAATGTTTTACAGTGGCAAAGCTTTTAATGTTTTACAGTGGTATTCTATGAATACTGGGGAGTTCGAACTGAACGCAACATTGTGAAAGAGGAAAGTGGAACAATGAGTTTTACCATTTTTTCTATTGATCACTCCAGCTTTTTTTTTCCCGATGTCTCAAACATTTATCATAAAACTTTAATTTTCATTATGAAATTTTATATATTTTCATATCTTCCCTACCCGTTCGTCTTTGTCTCAAACTTTCATTGACAGTTTTTTATCTTTTTTTACAACTTTGTGTTTCTTGTTTACACCATCTCCAGTACCCTTCATATTTCTTATTTCTCTTTATCTGTCATATTCTTTATCCCCCACTTTATCACCACCCTTGCCAGCCTATTCCCAACTCCGTTCATTCACACGCTTCGCCTTCTTATTATCCATATCTTCTTGTACTTTCCTCATCATACCACCTATCCATTTACGTCTCCTTTCTTTCTCTTTGTTACCCCGTATTGACCCATCGCTCTTAAACGCTCATGTGGTGTCTTTCCCATTAATTCCTCATTGTTTATACATCTTTCTCCCCTCCTTTCTCTCTCCCCTTCTACTCCCAAGCTCTCTCGGCATCAATTGTGTTCTCTCACCTCCGTCTCTCATTCCTCTCTCTCTCTCTCTCTCTCTCTCTCTCTCTCTCTCTCTCTCTCTCTCTCTCTCTCTCTCTCTCTCTCTCTCTCTAATTAATCCTGAGAGTCTTTGGGGAATGGTTCTGAGGAGGAAAGACGACGACCCGGTCCTTCGAGATGAGATTCATGTGTCCCACTTCACTAGTTTTGCATCAGTGCGTCCCATGACTGTAGCTTATACTTCGTCCCACGGCTTAACTCATCTTCTCCTCTTTCCTTATTCTGTTTCATACCTCTTATTTACCCATCCTCCATCTTGCCTTGCTACGCTTCTTTCGCTCTCTCTCTCTCCCACACCTTTAGTACTGAAGCGCTTGACACATTGCTTCAGCTTATCTTTGATAATGCCACTGCAATCGGATCATGCGACGAAAGAAAGATCTTGATTTTGCAGCGTGTAAATGTCGAGCACCGTCGGCCATTATTTTTGCACACTGTAGTACATGACTCTACTAGCCACAAGCGTTAGAAATTCTAGATACACGAACCATATTTTCGAGTTATCTATCCGCTGTCGTTTTCAGTTTAGATGCTGATATGCCTCATATTATCTGAACTATATGGGGATTTTTGGACAGATAGAAGACAAACAAATGTGTTACACATATTGATATAGTTGTCTCAAAGGTAAAAGCCAATTAGATGTATTGCTACACATGTTAATCAAGTATCTGAGCCCACATCACTTGGACTGTATTATAACGTGTGAAGGAAGGAAAAGTTGGGTTTAGATATCAGTACAGTAGTTTAAGATTTCGAACAAATTGCAAGTTTTTATAAACTGCATCATTATCAAATCGTAGGCCACTTTTGTAAGTCTTAGCAATGGCCAAATTGTCGTAGCCCAGATAGTTTAGCAAATTGTAATTACTGGTAGAGGGTTAATTCAAGACGTAGTTTTGTCCCACTTAAACATCTGACTATCTGATCTACCGAGTTTCGGAGCATTTCAAGCCTGAAGTCAATGCAGATGACACAGCATCGATGTATTTTCATGATGTCAAAAATATCAAAATTTGTTTCTTGGTTATGATCAGAGATGATCTCCTTGTATTCAAGATCCATCGTCTGACATCTATAGCTCTCCAGATGACACACGTTTTAAGTCGCTAAATTCGAGATCATATATATACCATAGAGGTTCGGAGAAATTCGAAATCATATATGTCATTGAGCTTCAGGGGAAACTCGACCAGAAACCTTCATAACGACTTTACCAAATACAAAAAACTAACTAGAGCCTTGGCCAAAAGCGTTACAGAATCCTCTTAGGTTTGAGCAACATAACTGTCAAAGGTTTGAAAGTCCACCAAAATACGACGAGTAATTCTTTTGAGAAGGTTACCGTCGGACTCGAAAACTACGTTGCCCCGAGTCTGGTAGGTTATTTGGCCACCTGAGCCAAGCTTGCATCTCGATTGTACTTTTTCAAATTGTTGGGCTGATTTATTAATGTCTGGCCTACTGATGAAGTTCTTTAAGTCATTTTCTCCATTCTTAAAGTGCAGCTATGTCGGGGAATTTTCCAGAATGTGTAGCGGATAATGGCGGATCCATTTTCTAACAAACAGAAAAGGTTTCTTCGAATCGCTCTCTGTATATACTCTATAATGTAGTCTGATGCTCGTGTACAATGCATAGGCTTGCTCTTGGCCTCTCAGAGCGAAGCGAAGTTGTGTGATATACGTAGGCCATAGTAGCTGAACTTTATGATTCATTTGATGTCATGGGCTCCAAGAGTTCCTATAGATTCCCTAAGATATTGGTGTATTCTACCACCTGAATGTTTAGCTGGCTTCGTCGTCGTCCACGTACCTCCTACGTTTTGTATATGGAGGCTCAGCGCTTGAGGAGGCTCTGCATTTTTTATTTGTAATTTCTTCCTGTTGAATGAATAGCCTTTTGTTCCTCTTGTTTGCTTGCTGTGATGCGATATTTTCCAGCTATTCTCTTATAGATAGTTTTTCCCCCCATCTGGTTTATGCCCGTTCCAGCTTTTGCCTCCACGTATAAAAATGATCGTTGCTTCCTGTTTTTTTTTTTTTATTCTAAATCTCTTTTTCTTTTCGTTTCGCTGGTAAGTGCTTGTTGCATATCGGAAACATTTTTGAGTCCTTCGTTTCGAAACGAACACTGTGTTGTTGTTTTTTAACTTCTCTCAGTCCGACGGAGAATAAACTGGTGACTGTTCTCAGTAAGTATACGTGAGGTTGAACAAAATTTTGCTGACCTTTACTACATTCATTAGCGGTAACAGGATGGTTCAATCTGTCTGTGATGTGGAGTATATTCTGTTAAGAATACTGTTGTTAATGCCTTCCAATATCGGAGGAAAATACACTTTTTTTCCTTTAGTTTCATTTCTTTTACTATTCTTATTCTCCTTGTTTCTTCATCCAGCAATTAGCACTCTGACCATGAGGGTGTGTTAGACATAGCCATTACAGGTCAGTTCAAACACTTCACTAAACCAGGGCCTGCTGACCTGTAAGGGTCAGATCATAAGCCAGTGATGATAAGGGGTATAGTGAAGATGACTTTTAGCTTGCGTCGTGAACAGGTCGAAGGCCAGTTGTGTCGAAGGGTAATGAAGACGATAGTATAGTGAGGCTTCATTGGTGTTGAGGGTCTAATGAAGATGAGGATGCAGTGGAGAACATAATGAAGTAAGAATGCATTTATCAAGGGTAAAGTGAAGATGTGTTTGTCAACGGTGAAGCAATCAGGTGGATCGAGGGTGTAGCGAATATACGCTCAGTGGTGTCTACTTCGGAAATGAACATGATAAGCGAGTGATAATGTGGAGTGAGACATCCTGTGTTCGTCCTCCAGTGTTGGTGTGTCCAGTACAAATCGAATTTCGTTTATACCGGCTTGGGGGGGGGCTTTTTATACCTAGTTATACTCCACTGTCACTTCATCAGGTCAAGATAAATTTGATACAAAAACTGAAATTTCATGAACCGTATTTTGTCGGTCAGTCTCTCTCGGTATTTCGGGTAGAGTGCTGTAGTAAGCTGTGGTCATGTGGTGAAACTAGATGAGGAAAACGAATTCCATGAATTTCAAAACGATTTTTCTTATTTAGATTTTTACATGATTGTATCTGATTTCAAATACGGCAATAAAGATTTTGACGAGAATGAAGGGCCTTTTATTTTGATTTTCGTATCTGGATCTTCGATATTACTCGAAGATCTTTACTTTTTGCCTCTTTTCACATCTTAAAGTATTGTTCAGTACGTGATAAATCATTATTTTGAATTCTTGTACCCCTCCCCCCCACTCCACCCCATCTCTAAATGCGTGCGCCTTTGTAACTTCTTTCTTTTAAGAAAAACCTAATATATGTTGTGAGGATCTTGGTGCTGGCAGCAATGAACTGCGTTGGTCAGTATGTATTGATGTCCACGGAGGGGATGTGTCTTCAAATGGTGATTGTTGTGGCTATTATCTCTGGTAGGTGATACACTGGGTGTGTTAAAAGGATCTGGCATGTGGACTATACAGGTGGACTAATACAGCATATCAGTAATTTACTTAGCTTACATCATTTTCATCTGCTGATATGATAATGTATTCCGACAACGAGTCATTTCTTTACTTTTCGACTTGTGTATCTGCATTCAGTAATGAATATGGCACTGCAGATTGCTTTTGTTCCTGAGGCCTACGTCTTCCATTGTGGATTGAGTCTGTGAATTCCTGGCCTATCTACGTCATCATCTATTCAGAAACGTCTTGGACATTGTAAGTGACTGAAATGACTGAAATTACATCTCTCGCTTGACCTCCACTTCCTTTTCAGAGATACTGAATCGTGTTGGTGGGTGTTGATATTCAGCGTTGGTGGCTGCATCATATTCCTGAACTTCTGTAGTGACGTGTTTCCTCAAGCTTAATACCACAAGTTGGTTGGGTTGTAGATTTTTTAGATTGTGGTTTTAGCCCCATTGCTTGCATCCTCTGTTGTGCAATATCTCATTTTCTGGTGTTATTGTCTTGTCTCTTGTATAAGTTTCCTTGCAGCATCTTGCATACGCCGCGATTCAATCTTATTTCCATCTTCCTGCTTTTCGTTTCATACGTGCAATATGTTGGCTCAAGTCATCTTCAAACTTTTCAGCAATTGTTTCATATGTTTCGCAGTCTTCATTGCCACTTGTCCTTCTCTCATCTTCTGTTCGCGTACGTCCCTTCAGCGTAGGTGACATGGCTCGCAGAGGTGATGTATCCCATTGGTCGACGATGTAGGCGTGAGGATCTTCTATATAGTTTGATGATATGGCCCTTTAGAAATCTCATTCCCGCAGAGGAATGGGTTTCGCTTCTGGATATTCTTGCGGAACCACAGTGTAAGGAAACGGTGTGAGGAAAGGATTTACAGATATAGTTCTTATTTCAATTTTTTTACCAAATGACATGTATGGGATATTTAGATCTTTCGTAAGGCTTGTAAAGCATTACATACTAACGCTGGGAATGGGAAAGCTGATCAGGTATAAACAAACTCAGTAATCGGTAGAGATGCTGTCGTGTTACTTTACAACTCTTTATTTGTTTTTCTCCTCAAATATATTATTTTTCATGTTGTTCCTTGACTAAGCTCACTATGCTTCATCGATGCCTGGATACTTGGTCAGTTTTTTTTTTTACTTTCAGAGAAAAGTCTGAACATTGTTGAATCAGTGAACGAATCTTCATTCGAAACCCCGATTCTCTGTCGAGGTACTGGTGTCCTTATCTTTGATACCTAGATTTATTAACCAAATCTCGAACTAATACAATATAACGAATCAGTCTACAACTACTTTAGTAAGTTGCCTAGCCTTTGTCATGCTCATGATTTGATATATCCCATAACAGGAGGATATGCGTAGAAGTTATGAACTGATCTGGTAACTGTATTGCTCCAGCACTGACAGTGTTTCGAGCATGTGGTCGACACTTGGATTCTCAGACTAAACTCCACAGTGAGTTGCTCAGAGCCCCAAGACATCAGACGAAGGACCTGACAATGTGTTTAAAGACCCCTCATCTTTGATCAAGGCCTCTAGTGCTTTGTCTATAACCAAGATGTTTTAAACGTTGCTCAGACTTTCTGACCAAGTTGTCGACGCTGTGAACACTGACACTCTGATAAGCTCCATGGCTCCGCGATGAAAGCACCTTCCCACAAACCAAGATATAAACGCTGCAAACAAAGTTTAAACCTTGATACCAAAATTTTGATGCTTAAAAGGATCTGATCCTTTAAACAGGGTATCGACGCTGTTAAGAGAACATCAACTTTTTGACCAAGTCTTCCTCTGCTTTGAACAGGGACGCTGACCTCTTATTAAGCAAAGGCCTCGACGCTGTGAAGAAAGCATCGGTCTCCTGAAGAAGGTCTCGACGTTTTGAATGCCGTAGAAAACACAGACTTAAAAGATCTCGACGTAGTGAAACTGGGTATCGAAACTCTAACAAACCCCTTTGTCCATGTGATTAAGGCACCGATCCTTCTGACCAAAGACCTGAAAATTCTGAGCGTGGTTCCAGCCCTCTGACAACGGCCTCTAACTCTGACCAAGACCTTAGGAAATTTCAAGCCAGATTGCGAGAGCACATTGTCAGCCAGCCAACCAGCCAGCCGCTGGCAGCGACCCAGTCATCTGTCACTACTCAGTCACTGACAGAAGTCGTCCTACATGACCATTTGACACTTCTGATCAACCGCCAGGGGGGTGGAGGAAGGGTAACGCTCAATCTCACGCGGTCTTGATTAATTCTAGGAAACTGTGATCAACTTCTGAGGAACTTCGATTAAATCTGTACGAGCCAAAATCAATCACGCCAACTTTGGTTCTCCACATAGAGCCTGCAATGATTCAGCTTCTCCGAAGAGATGACAGTACTGTTAAAAAAAAAAAAAGAGGAGGAGGAAGAATGAATGTACTTTGTAGTACTTCAAAAAAAGAGGAGGAGGAAGAATGAATGTACTTTATAGTACTTAAAAAAAGAGGAGGAGGGAGAATGAATGTATTTTGTAGTACTTATATTTGAAGTGTATTTCATCCCGAGAATATATGGCAGCCTTCCAATCGTATGTATTTAGCGAGTGGACGTGAAACAATGGCGCTAAATCCCTGAAACTGACTGGAACAGACAGTTAGCGCTTGAAACAGCAGCCGGTCAATTAGTTAAATGCGATTTATCTAACCACATCGAACTGGTTTCTGGTCTCGGTTGTTCAAGCAATAGAAGAGGACAGCTCGGGCTAGTGTGAGTGCTTATGATATAGTATCTTCATTCTTTGATCTGTAGCACGCACGTACGTTTGATGCTATTAAATGTCTCTTAACTTAAAACATGCGATTTCCTGTGTAGAATAGGATGCTCATTTGAAAAGATATCATGGGGAAATATTGGAAATATTTTCTGTATCGATCAAAGAAGTGACTAAGTCCCAAGAAATTAATTTAGTGTCATAAGTAAAAGAAATGATAACTTCAGAGAGGCAATGCGATTTTATGACACACGTAGCTTACGCTTGTGTGTGTGTGTGTGTGTGTGTGTGTGTGTGTGTGTGTGTGTGTGTGTGTGTACTGTATGCACATACAGGAGTCAAGACATGTTACATGCAAAGGTTCAGACACGGAGCAACTTGGATGAAAAAATCTTCCCGTAACACACGAATGATAGTCACAAATAGCAATTACACACGCAGAAGGAAAAAAAAAAAAAGAAGAAGAAATATTCAACACCTCTGAGGAAATCTTCACGTTTGACCTTTCTTCCCCATGGAAGCCAATCTCCTACCTGACCCTTGTCGTTGTGATGCATGCACATTCAAGCACTTTACGCGAGAGACAAGTGGTTGTTAGAAAGAAAAGCTTACGAGGGAAAATCACTTTGTATACTATTCCATGTGTGGCGAGGTGGCGATGGGAATGAATAAAGGCAAACAGTGTGAATTATGTGCATGGGTATATATGTATGTTTCTGTGTGTGTATATATATGTGTACATTGAGATGTATAGGTATGTATATTTGCCTGTGTGGACGTGTATGTATATACATGTGTATGTGGGTGGGTTGGGCCATTTCTTTCGTCTGTTTCCTTGCGCTACCTCGCAAACGCGGGAGACAGCGACAAAGCAAAATAAAAAAAAAATAAATATAATACTGAAAGATCCGGGGAAGGAGAGGAAACATAAAGAATGGGAGACCCGTATAAACTAGAATTCTATTAATGGAACCGAATGAAGACGGATTAGGTTTACATTTTTTTTGATATTATACTTGATCGCTATTTCCCGCGTCAGCGATGTAGCGCCAGGAAACAGACGAAGAATAGCCCATCCACTCACATACACACATAAATATACGCCCATACACGCACAAATACATACATGTACATAATATATACTCATATACATACATATACATAATATATACTCATATACATACATATACATAATATATACTCATATACATACATATACATAATATATACTCATATACATACACAAACACACACACACATGTATACACTTGTACATACATATTCATACTTACTTGCCTTCATCCATTCCTGGCGTCACCCCGCCCACAGGAACATTGCTAATGCATGTAATAGAGGATCTATGATCGCGAGGAACTTCATGATCAGGAGTGATCATTGTTAATACCTGTAATTCTTCACGACGAGATATCTTTATGAGGAAATTAATGAACAGGAGGAAAAAATAAGAAACGATAGCTTTTTGCCCCAGAAACGATAGCTTTTTGCCCCAGAAATAATAGCTTTTTGCCCCAGACACGATAGCTTTTTAAGGAGTTTTTTTCTTTTAGGAGTGGGAGTTTATTCCATAGTTAAAGTCTTTTCCCATATTCCAGTTAAAGAATAAATGATCGTCTCTCCTGGTTTACTCAAGCAAAGAACTAATTACGGTTTCTACTCGTCCCTCGAAGGATATTAGACCCTGTCTTCGTAAAAGAGTAGGATCTGAGAATGCCTCTTTCTTTGACGCTCCGGAATCTTGGAATTTTTTTTTTCTAACCCTCAGGACAACCCCAACAAAAGACACTGAGAATGGTCTGTAGTTTTTTCGATCATGAATTAATTAAAACGTGAACTCTGAAGAGGGTAGACGCAGCTCTCTCTCTCTCTCTCTCTCTCTCTCTCTCTCTCTCTCTCTCTCTCTCTCTCTCTCTCTCTCTCTCTCTCTCTCTCTCGGTCATAATTTCATATGCTTGTGTACAAATTTTCATTTGCACACTCTGTAATGATCACCATAGTTTTTTTCTCCGTTTTTTTATCCCTAGTCACTGTCCTTCTCTTCGTTTCAGTGTAGAAATTCTAAGGGAAAGTACAGAATCATAGACTTACGTTGGACTGACGGGGAAAGTGTACAATATCCATGAGCTGAGATGGAGAGATGTAGACTTGTCTTGCGTTGTAGATGCAGCTTTTCCTTTTGTGTAGACGAAGGTAAAGATGGGTCAACGCGATCCTGTGGATGACGCAAGGTACAAAGTTAGTTTTTCCTAGTTAGGGGTGAGAGGAGAGTAGATACAGTTTCTATTGAGGTGGGCGGTGAGGAGTGTTTCGGTGAAGAGGAATTAGTAGAACTGCTTTTATGAATGAGGAGGAAGGGCCAAGTTTCCCTAGGTTAAAGGTAAAATGTAGGGCATCCTCAACATGAAGGAGAGGTGAAGTTTCCTGGAGTTGATGGGGGAGGTAATAAGCATTTTGCTGCTTAAAAGAGGTGGTTAGAATAAATGAGACAGCCTCTATTCAAATCCCGTGATGGACAACAACATTAGGAGGTGGAGACGCAGCCTTAACAGGGGAAGGGGTGTGATTATATGGGTGGGGAGGAAGCGCGCGTGGGCGGCCAGAGGTGGTTGGGGAGATAGAAATTGCTAGGAGTCAGGTCTTTAGGTACGTTCGACCTAGGCTGGTATGTGACGCAGCGGTATGCTCTCTTCGCTTCGGAAGTCGCACAGAGCTTCTGGAAAGCGACTCAGAGTTGTGGAGAAAGAATCGTACCAAAGCTGAATGGAAAGACTTCACGAAGAGAGGAGGGAAGCCGTGGAGTAAGAGTGGTCAGGAGATCAAGTGATGTGAGTAGAGTTAGGGGCTGGAGTGTGAGAAGAAAGAGGAGCGGGCAAAAGTGAGTGTCTGAGTGACAGAAAGTTTATCAGTTGAGAACAGTTTTAACAAGGCGTCACCTCCAACCTTGTGTCTCGCTACAATCCTCTTGGGAGACGAGAACTGAGAAGAAGAGGAGCGTTTAAAGTGTGGGAGGAGAGTCTGAAGACTACAGGAGAATATCTGGGTTGGGAAAGGAGTCGGAAGGACTGGAAATGAGCCATATGGTTGGGAAAGGAATAATGAAAGGCTAATGAGAAGATTCAAGGCTCTAAGGAGAGAGTGAGTTGCAGGATATAGTCTTAAGGTGAAGGGTACGTTAGTGTAAGAGCAAGAAAAGTGATGAGGCTGAGGTGTGGCTATTTGGGTTGGGAGGAGTATATGGACTGAGTATGAAAGATAGATGGGGAGTATTATGGATGGGAAGGGATTATAAAGGTTGAAACCTGCACAGAAGTTTTGGAAGGGAACCATACGGTTGGGAGATAGGGAGTTCAAAGAAGATATCGAGGGTTAGATGAGTATAGAGTTTGGAAAGGGAGTTTAAGAAGCATTCTGATAAAAAAACAAGCAAAAACTTTTGACATTTTCGAGCTGTTTCATTGTCAACTGTTGGAATAATTGAGTTAATCATTACTGGAATGATTTTCATTATCATGATTGAGATAACCTGCTAGTTGATTAACAGGGATCCTTGTTGATTAGCAAACCTTGGTTTTTAACTATTATCTCAGACTGATTGAATGATACAACTGATTAGTTGTTCAAAGTCACTAATCACTTCTCCATTAGACCTTGTTAATGAATATCTCGTAATTCAGATGGTGGAACACAATTGCGTTTACTGTCATCACGGGTTTCAAAGACAGTCGTATATGTGGGTATTTTACTACACACACACACACACACACACACACACACACACACACACACACACACATAAGCTGTTCGGTGTGTTCCTCAAAGAGGAGGAGAGATCACACTCTGACAACGACACATCTTACCATTCTTGACCATCTGGGCGAGCCCTTTTAACCAGCGTCCTCTTCGTTAGTCTCCTGTGCTTAAAAGGAGTTCCAGACGTATCGCAGAGGAAGACAGATGATGTGTTTTGCGTTAGCATTGATGGCTCGTGAGGAGCCGAGCTGTAGGAGGTTGCAGGCCTCTGTAAACATAACCTCACAAGGGGAGGAGTGGTTCTCGACCACTCGCTCCTGCTGCTACTGGGAGTGTCATGCTCAACCTGCTTCACCTGCTGCTCGAGCGTCTCTCACTCTACCTACCGTTACAGGTGCAGGAGAGTCTCTCCATCTCTACTTGTACTATACAACCTTCTCATATTCTCTGTACTGCTGCTGATGTGGGAGAGTCTCTCTCTCTCTCTCTCTCTCTCTCTCTCTCTCTCTCTCTCTCTCTCTCTCTCTCTCTCTCTCTCTCTCTCTCTCTCGTTTCACAAACAACCTTATCCATTTCTTTCCTATAGTCATTCCTTATGATCTCCCATATAACGAAAGTGTCTTTGACTATAGTCAACCAAAGTCCATAACTACACAAGGAAAACGTATATGAAATTATCCTTTTTAACGTCATACTTTTACTCATAATTTTCAGAAACTTTGGCTGTGATACAACACGGTAAACTCTGCGAATATATTCAGGTTTATTTCACCCGTTCCATTACTGTCTGGTCCCGGGAACCAAGTGACCCTGTGATATTTGCCTTTTGACATTTCCATCTGGAAAAAAAAATGAAAAACGTAAAACAGCGCGGCTCAAGTAAAGACCACTTGCTACACTGAGGTCGACCTTCTTGACATTATCCAGTGTGTGTGTGTTGTGTGTGTGTGTGTGTGTGTGTGTGTGTGTGTGCAGACAGTCACAAGCTTGCTCTAACAAACTCACTGATTCGCCTCTGTGATGTCTGATAAAATCATTTTTTTTTCTTTTGCGCTTTTAATCAAGAAAATGGTTCATAACAATCTAGAAAGATTAAATTGCATTCCTCGTACTTCATCTTAGCTCGCGGATAATTTCATCATTAGTTACCTACGACTGATAGAGCCGTCCTCCATGATCGTGTAGGATAAGTGGCCTTTGGATCGTGTGTGTAGTGTTATAAGGGGATGATGAAGAGTCAATATCCCCTTCCTAGCAGATGAGTGTGTGGACTGGATAGGCTGTTTATACTGTGCCTGCCTGAGTATTACCAGCGATGGTATGAGAGGGATTAGTATAACCTCATCATTGCCACCTGACATTAGAGACACTGAAACATTATCCTTTTCTTTTCTACGTCCCAGAAGGAGCAGATTCTCTTCTGAATGTCAGTTAAACTATATATATATATATATATATATATATATATATATATATATATATATATATATATATATTTTTTTTTTTTTTCTTTTGCTTTGTCGCTGTCTCCCGCGTTTGCGAGGTAGCGCAAGGAAACAGACGAAAGAAATGGCCCAACCCACCCCCATACACATGTATGTACATACGTCCACACACGCAAATATACATACCTACACAGCTTTCCATGGTTTACCCCAGACGCTTCACATGCCCTGATTCAATCCACTGACAGCACGTCAACCCCGGTATACCACATCGATCCAATTCACTCTATTCCTTGCCCTCCTTTCACCCTCCTGCATGTTAAGGCCCCGATCACACAAAATCTTTTTCACTCCATCTTTCCACCTCCAATTTGGTCTCCCACTTCTCCTCGTTCCCTCCACCTCCGACACATATATCCTCTTGGTCAATCTTTCCTCACTCATTCTCTCCATGTGCCCAAACCATTTCAAAACACCCTCTTCTGCTCTCTCAACCACGCTCTTTTTATTTCCACACATCTCTCTTACCCTTACGTTACTTACTCGATCAAACCACCTCACACCACACATTGTCCTCAGACATCTCATTTCCAGCACATCCATCCTCCTGCGCACAACTCTATCCATAGCCCACGCCTCGCAACCATACAACATTGTTGGAACCACTATTCCTTCAAACATACCCATTTTTGCTTTCCGAGATAATGTTCTCGACTTCCACACATTCTTCAGGGCTCCCAGGATTTTCGCCCCCTCCCCCACCCTATGATCCACTTCCGCTTCCATGGTTCCATCCTCTGCCAGATCCACTCCCAGATATCTAAAACACTTTACTTCCTCCAGTTTTTCTCCAAACTTACCTCCCAATTGACTTGACCCTCAACCCTACTGTACCTAATTACCTTGCTCTTATTCACATTTACTCTTAACTTTCTTCTTTCACACACTTTACCAAACTCAGTCACCAGCTTCTGCAGTTTCTCACATGAATCAGCCACCAGCGCTGTATCATCAGCGAACAACAACTGACTCACTTTCCAAGCTCTCTCATCCCCAACAGACTTCATACTTGCCCCTTTTTCCAAAACTCTTGCATTCACCTCCCTAACAACCCCATCCATAAACAAATTAAACAACCATGGAGACATCACACACCCCTGCCGCAAACCTACATTCACTGAGAGCCAATCACTTTCCTCTCTTCCTACACGTACACATGCCTTACATCCTCGATAAAAACTTATATATATATATATATATATATATATATATATATATATATATATATATATATATATATATATATATATATATATTTTTTTTTTTTTCTTTCTTTCAAACTTCGCCATTTCCCACGTTAGCGAGGTAGCGTTAAGAACAGAGGACTGGGCCTTTGAGGGAATTCCTCACCTGGCCCCCTTCTCTGTTCCTTCTTTTGGAAAATAAGTAAATAAAAAAAAAACGAGAGGGGAGGATTTCCAGCCACCCGCTCCCTCCCCTGTTAGTCGCCTTCTACGACACGCAGGGAATACGTGGGAAGTATTCTTTCTCCCCTATCCCCAGGGATAATATATATATATATATATATATATATATATATATATATATATATATACGCTCATTTCTAATGAGGAGTACTCGGAATCGTATTTGACCATCAGAGGCGAGTGTAGGAGCAGTATCCGGTAAAAATACTACCTTCCCTTGAGGCTTTTAACTTGTGAAAATCGTCCCATAATTTCGCCCTCGAATTCCATGAATTACACGGTGTTTACCGAGATGAGAGACTCGTCTAATTTGCATAAAGAGATGAAAAGGTTCGTAAAACGCATACATCGCCTCCCTGCATCGCGAGACCCTTAGAGAACATTGGAGGCACCCCGTGTTCCACAGGGTAAAGTGGAGATCTCGAGCCCAAGATAAACAGATTCTCGTGAAATAAGAATTAGCACGAGATGACACGAGACGAATTCTCGCGTCTGGCGAGGAGACTCTGACTGATTGCCGTAATCGCATCATCTTCATAAACACAAGACACTGTCACCCGCCTTGAAAGGCACCGTGCAGCCATTACTAGAATGGCACACGTCTCGCTAATGCCTCGTGTTCCAAAGAGAGAAAGAGCGTGTGTGTGTGTGTGTGTGTGTACGCTCAAGTTCCACACCTTTAAAAGTCCTTATCATTTACGACGTTGTTTTATGGCGATGGAGTCTATCATATGGGGGATCAGAAGGCTTAAAAAAAAACAGACAGGCATTCAGATTGTCTCAACGACTGTCATTTTATCTTCATATGCATGTCTGTATGTGTACTCGGTATCACAGTATCAAAGACAGACAGACAGGCACACAAACGTATGTATAATTTAATACATATATACTTCGCAAGCCCTGCTTTGGATGTGTAAACCACTAGAGCATAGAGTAGGTGTGTGCAAATGAGGCCGTCTTTCTTTTATTCTTGGCGATATATCGCGTCAGGAACAAGGAAAAAGTCGGGGAGCAAGAAAGAGGTGGAAATTGAGGAAGAGATGGAAGGATGGTGTGAAAGATCATAGGGGCCAGAACATGCATTAGGGTGCAAGGCTTGCATGGGATGGAGCGAACTGGCACAATTTGACAAACATTGACGACTTTGCTATCAGTAGGCTGAACTACTAAGGTGCATGAGGTAGTCACGGGGAACTAGAGAAAGGTTAATGGGGTTTGTCTATGGAAAGAGGGCTCTCTTCGTCTGTTTCTAGCGCTACCTCGTTAAGCTGGGAAACAGCAAACTAAGTATAAGAAAAATGTGTTATTGATATTTGACGTCGGATGAAAAAGAATGCACTGAAACTGTGGATATTACGTGTTGATTCTTCACTATGAAAAACGAAAAACCACAGCTTTCTTGGATCTAACTGCTCCCTCAGTGGCCAAATCCTGTTCCGTTGAACTGTTCCTCTCCCAGTCTGCTGGATAGGGGAGGTCTGACCTACCGTTTTCCTCCTAACTCGTAAAGCCTACAGCGACTAAATGTACAGTCTTATTTACCCGTGTCGTCGTCTTACCTGGAAGCGGGCGGTGGGAGTAAGCGGTCTGTTTCCCAGGAATGTTCACTTTAATGATGTCAGTGTATAGTGTTGACGTGATGGGTTCGTGGGCCGTGTGGAAGAGGGGGAGCCCTCTGTGTAGGCTTGCATGCTTCCACACTGGGCTTAGAAACATATTCTCTCTCTCTCTCTCTCTCTCTCTCTCTCTCTCTCTCTCTCTCTCTCTCTCTCTCTCTCTCTCTCTCTCTCTGGGTGTGTGCGTATATATATTTTCTTTCTTCCATACTCTTCGCCATTTCCCGCGTTAGCGAGGTAGCGTTAAGAACAGAGGACTAGGCCTTTGAGGGAATATCCTCACCTGGCCCCCCTCTCTGTTCCTTCTTCTGGACAAAATAAAGTCTAGGGAAATCATCAACACTTCTGACAGTGCATTGGTGCGTCCCCCTTGATGGCAAGTTTCGTAATCTAGAATCTTCATTGATGGTTTATGTAGGTTACATCTAATTAGAAGCTACAGTAAGGGACTGGGATAAAGTGAGTAAAGGAGTGTTTTAGAGAAATCCTATAAATGAGAGCATCATGTAAATGAAAGGAGTATTCAGCACTAACTGGTAGCTTTGTTAGCTGATGTAACCAGACACTGTACAGTGTTTTTCACAGTACAGAGATCTAGCAGTGAAATAGCGAAGGGTGTGATGAACAGAGAATTTAAAACGAATATGAGGAATGTTGCCAAAGTCGGTCAACTAAAAGAAAGCATAAGAAGTTGCTTTCAGGCCAAAATTAGAACTCGCTATCATTTATAGACGACTGGAGAAGAATGCTAAGACCTTCAGTATTACAGGAACTTGGCAAGTAAGGAGCCATAAGCCAGTTCAAGGCATTAGACCAGCCAATCAGTACAGCTTAAGCCAAGCTAACCAAAGATTTTGGTGCTTCATCTGACTTTTAAATCAAGAGATGAATTCAGTCAGGTACCAATAAGAAATTGATTGATACTAAATCTAAAGGCGTCTACCTAAAGGTAGATTTGTCGATTGATTAGAATAATTAAAAGGGAATTAAAGATATAACTCAAACGCTTATCGTTGTCATAAACATGTGAACAAAAACTTTCACATTAACGAGAACATCATCTTCCCATTTACCTCTTCCGTTTTCTCCCAACATGGCCTTTCCCAGAGTCGTCCCCACTCTCGTGTCTAATACTCATATCATATTTTGACCAACGACGGTCTCTTACCCTCTCTTTCATCATTCGACTCAAAATAACAAACTTAAGAAATGTAGACAGTTATCTCACTGAAGCTTCCAAATATCCTCCTTACAGGGCGAAATAGTAATTAAGTCCCCTTATGTGAGCTGAAGGTCGCCAATACCTGAGAATTTAATTCTAATAACTCATTAAGATAAGGGTACTGGGCTCCCAACCCTTTTAGAACCAAGATGTTTTCCTCCTTGTAACAGAAAATTATTGTGTGTTTCCATTAGGGGTCTGAAGCCCGGAGTTGATTCGTCCTTTGTGTTTGATGCTTTTGCCCACGTTTCCCAGGAGTCGCGAGGACGTTATTATAGATGTGGAGACCCTCCTGGGAAGATGAAAACGGCTCTTCGATTGCTCCCTCCGCCTTTGCTAGCACGACATACACACGACACTGACCTCATCTCTTCCATTCATTGAAGTACCTTCCACTTACCCTTTCATCACCACCTTCCTCCTGTCTCATTCTCCCTCTTCCCCTAAGTTATCAGGTCTCTCTTACACTTGCTTGTTATCCCTTCTTGATCATCATTTCATTAATGAATAAGATTCTGGTTCAAAAAAAAAGAAATAATGACAACTTTTGAACAAATCATTTCAAACTACGACAGATTTACGAAGGCGGTCCTCTGTGAGCAGCTGATAAGTGGTGTTATCTCTGCTCTTCATAAGTCCTAAATGAATTTTCTTGTGAATCAAGATTACCTGAAATAATCGAGTATGTCTTCCCGGGACAGAATGAGGAAAGAAAACATTGACGTATTGCTCGTCTCCCTGATTCATATTTCTTTTTCATCAAGCGTTTTCCTGGTGAAAAGAAAAACACGTAGAATAATTGGCTAATTGGTAATTGAATTGGCATCGGGTCGCGTCCTCGCCAAAAAATTCTTGGGTTCAACCGCGTTTCTTCATCTCCGCCTAATTCTTTTGCTTCTTGTTCTTGTTGATAATATTTTAATAGCACTGCTACTATATCATATTCATTACTATTTATACCATTCATTTTTGTTATTACTGATATAACTTTTATTATTCATTCATTCTCATTTTCCCTATTATGAGACTGGGATGAAGATGATGCACCATCCTCTCCACCCTTAAATCTTGCCACCTAAGATCACTTGCCCCAGAGTTGCAGTGCAGCATTCGCTCTCGCATGGAACCCATACGAACTCGTACATACCACTACAAGATCAGGCCCTCGGGCCCACTTTGACTGTAAACAATAAACTGACTGTATATCACTTTCCACCTTTCTATTTGTTCGAAGACATTGTTGAGCACCAACGTTCATATAGCTTCCATTGCTTACTGTTATTTCTATTTCCTATGCTTGTATGTCAGTATTTAGCTCCTTTTGATTCAGTGAAATGAATAATTGTGTATATACTTACCACACACATACCTAATGTAGCTAGGACATGCGTTGAGGATCACAGCGCCATTTCACCTGTAAAAATGACATGGAAAGAGTTAACTTTCAACTCATAGTGTTGTGTTTTACAAAACATAACTAAAATATAGTCAACTATTTCGACTTGATGAAACTCCAGTCATACTGGGCATCTCATACAATACGCTGAAGACATTCACTCTCTCCACCACGAACTTCAGTGCAAAGGCCCTCAAGAAATATAGATATAAAGGTTCAGTATACGTCTCTGAAACAGTGTAAGTTTGTGGTTAGGTTCTAACCCTTTAGATGCAACTCGAAACAGATTCCCCTTCCTCTTCTTCCATTACCATGTAGCGAATATGAGCACATGATAATTAATTATTCTCATTTTTCGTCGACTTAATCATGCTAATGAGCAGGTAGGATCGGCACTGTCTGACCCGAGTGAAAAACGCCTGGCTGACGGATATGCATCTCTCATCCTCCTCGGGATCCCAACCCTGGGTTTATGAAGACGAGGGTATGATGAAAACGTTGAGTGAATCAGCAAGACTAATTTTTTTCTCATATTTTTTTTCCCATATCACAGGTTCCATCCAGTCACGGATATAGCTTTCCATCGTGTTTTAGGCCCTCGGTGAGATATAAGTAAGGGTTGAAATATAAACTTGTGAGACGGGAAGGAATCTTATTTGTGTGTGTGTGTGTGTGTGTGTGTGTATGCGTTGGGAGGAGTGGGGGTAGGTTGGAAAACCTGACCTTCTAAAGAGAACCGTTTTATCTGTTAGGGAAAACAGAAAAAATCTCCCTAGGAATACAGAACAGCATAAATAATTGATAACACGAAGAATACCATCACTCCGGTCTGTCTGGAACGATATATATATATATATATATATATATATATATATATATATATCCCTGGGGATAGGGGAGAAAGAATACTTCCCACGTATTCCCTGCGTGTCGTAGAAAGCGACTAAAAGGGAAGGGAGCGGGGGGCTGGAAATCCTCCCCTCGTTTTTTTTTGTTTTTTTTTCTAAAAGAAGGAACAGAGAAGGGGGTCAGGCGAGGATATTCCCTCAAAGGCCCAGTCCTCTGTTCTTGGCGCTACCTCGCTATCGCGGGAGATGGCGAATGGTGTGAAATATATATATAATATGGGATGAAAGCTGTTCAAGTCATTCGTGTATTATCAAAGTGGCTACATCACAAATCACAGAGCTGAATGGCTGAATAGAAAGAAGATAGGACTTGGTTAAAGCAGATTTTTTGCATGTGGCATTACCTGCTCCCATATGGTGCCCCGCACCAGGATTCGAACCTAGGCGTTCGACTCTTAGGGGCCCGTGAATGCGTTACGGTCAGGAACACTAACCGCTACACCACGGAGGCTTAAAGAGTGGTTGTCCACAGAAGGATAAAGGTGATTAGATTAATACCAAGTAAATTTTTCTGTAAGTACGATTCCTGGTAAGGTTCTAGGTGTTGCTGATTGTGATATCAGACTCGATATGATGGATATATGCCAAAGGCAGTCCACAGTCACGAGGGCCGCCTTTAAGTGTGTCACATACAATAAAGAGACCAAGAAACCCCTGGCTTAGTAGACTCTTCTCTCGGAACTTCAAACGTACCCAGAGTTTACCAAAGCAACACGGTGCCATACGTTAGTACCCGCCCAATACACAATATCTGAGCCACTCGGGATGACTGGTGTGTCTGAGGTGAGGTAATGATGATGGCTGAGGTGTGTCTGAGGTGAGGTAATGATGATGGCTGAGGTGTGTCTGAGGTGAGGTAATGATGATGGCTGAGGTGTGTATGAGGTGAGGTAATGATGATGGCTGAGGTGTGTATGAGGTGAGGTAATGATGATGGCTGAGGTGTGTATGAGGTGAGTTAATGATGATGGCTGAGGTGTGTCTGAGGTGAGGTAATGATGATGGCTGAGGTGTGTCTGAGGTGAGTTAATGATGATGGCTGAGGTGTGTCTGAGGTGAGGTAATGATGATGACTGTGGACAATACTATAAGTAACACGAGCGTTACTCAGTCGGACTCCCGTGGTTATGGGCAAGAGTGTGCTCGAGATAACTACTTCCTCTCCTATAATAATCAACGTCAATGACGTAATCCAGCTGTTTGACTGGATGCAAGTCCTTTGCCTACCGTCTCCATTGACCAATCCGAAGATAATTATAAGGTCTCTTTGGTATTGGGAGATCGTTCTGCCTCGCACAAAATATTTATGATTTCATATAGTCGTCAAAATGAGCTCTGTATGAAGACAAGGTGCATGATTCTATTAATGTCGACTAAGTGCTCATATATAGAAAGAAAGAGAAACCCAATCAGGAACCAGTTCACCTCAGTTGCAACACACCTTAGTACCTCGCTACCCTCCGGCGAAATAAATTAACGTATGCGGCTTATTGCCTATATTGTTGTAGTGACAAGGGACAGTACTGAGTAACTAAGGAACACCAGTGTTACACAGTAGGCCCCCACTGTAGGCAAGAATGCGAAGGAGAGGATGCTCACATCGTCTCCAAGAATTTCATGCAGTGAGTTGATCCATTTGTATGACTGGACACAAGGCATGAAATCCTTAACGATGGGCATCGTCGACCATTCGTTGGTGAAGTCACTAACCACCCAACCATCCAGCTCCTTCCCAGTACCTTCTGTACACCGTCAAGTCCATATGAGCGACTATACGGTCGAGGATGTACTGGAGTACTGGCAGGGATCCCCAGAGCATGATTACTGTCAGCACGAGTGATAGTGCTAGCAGCAAGATCCTGCGTCCAATGGATGTCCGCTGACCTCCCTTGCGACGCATCCAGCTTGTCATGAGGAGAATGACCACCACGAGGACCCCGTAGAATGCCGCCACCATACACAGCAGTGAGTGGGTGGACAGTACGAGTAGGGCCTTCATCCCCAACAGGCTACTGAGATGGTTCATCTGTTGGTATGTCTCAAGGAGCTGAAGGACATCCTCGACCAACGGCACGTCGAACCAGTATGGTTCAATACCGAGCAGTCCTTCAGGCTGGGATTCGAGTGGTGAGCTGATCAGCCTGCCCACCAGGGGCAGCCATTGCAGCTGGAACCACAGCCAGTTCTCGTTCTCCAGCAGGTCTAGCAGGAGGTCGACCTGACGGTCGAGACTGTGCTACACCAGCACCACGCAACACCACAGCATAAAGGCTGCAACCAAAAGGGAAAAGAAAAAAATCAACAATCTACGAATCATTTTGACATTTGCTTAGTAACTTTTCTCATAATGTGATAGGTAGAATTGAAGGGAAAGGGAATGGAAACTTGTCCTGCTGGATAGTTTGAATCGACGAGTTGAGATAAAAAAAAAAAAAATCTGGCCACACATAACTAAACTAAAGAATTGACCAGTTTTCTTTGTGTGTGTGTGTGTGTGTGTGTGTGTGTGTGTGTGTGTGTGCGTGTGTGTGTGTGTGGAAAACTTACCCTTGACCTTACTCGAAATGGTTGATTCATAGGTCAACAGTATCAAGGGTGTAGTGATGATGTCCTTTCCAGTCAAGACGAGAGGGGGGTTATAAAGGAGCAGTGTGGTGAACCCAAGGGTGTAGTGAAGATAAGGATCTGCAGTCCCCTTGTAAGCTGGTGCAGTCCTCCTTGCATATCTCAAAAGATAATGATCTGTAGTAGATATGAAAGTCAGAATCGTGCAGAACACTTCAAAAGTCATCGGCAAAAAGTAATTTCAACTTCCAAACATGTGGTTGTTCGAAACTGTAATTTTACCATTAGATTCTTATCTGGTGGAGAGACCTTTTGATCTTCCCATCTGATAGAAAAGGATCGTAGTCCCTTTTTAGCTGGTGGAGGAACCGTCGGTCCCCGTCATTTGGTGGTGAAAAGCGACTCTGTTCATACAGCTGGTGGTGGTCATTGTACCTCCTCATTTAGAGGGTAAACAATGTTGCATCTCTTCAGCTGATGTAGAGAGATATTTTCTCCTCAGCTGATGGAGAAATCTTTGGTCTCTCTCTAGGCGGTACGAGATCACTCGCTTCTCTCAGCAAGGGTAAAAGTCATCCTCCACAGCTCAAGCTAGTTGAGATAAGAAGTTATCTTGTTCCCCCCTGATGAAGGAAGAAGAGATCGGTCATTTGATTACATCCAAAGCAATTATAACCTCAAAAAGCTATTAATAATACTTACGCTTTTGACTGTAATACTGTGTGGTCTGCCTAGAGCATGGAGCCTTCGCATTGCGTCAGGGTTGCCAGAAGAAGCGACAAGACCATCTGACATATATGACCGTTCACAGACCAGATATCAGTCCTTCCTCAAGGCCCTCAGAGCAGTTCACAGACTCGTCCAGACACCAGAGACTCGTCAGCAGGATATAGACCAAAATCCACAAACACTTGCTGACATGTGCGTCGATCACAGTCAAGTTCACAAAACAAAGCACACATCAGCGACACTTATGGCGCTTGATGACCCGTTCGCCAGTCACATTATCGTTTATAGAGCACAACAGAGTAGAAAGCGCCGTACACCCTGACCCAAAAACTCTCTCCCTTTTTAAGATTCTAGCGATTCTACGAAGTGAACCGCGCTTCCAGGTGACTGGCCAACAATCCATAACTCAAAGAAAACTTTCGAACTCGGAAATCTTTTTCCTTTTTCAATACTATTCCTCACAGAAGCACCAAAAAGAGTGTAACAAACAGTTCTGTGCTTTCTTTCTTTGACTTTCCTTCACTGTATCCGTATCTCTTTCTCTATGTGTCTATGTCTCAGTTCTCCGTCTCTGGGTGTGCCTATTCATGCCTTTGTTATACTACAATTATAGTCTCTCTCTCTCTCTCTCTCTCTCTCTCTCTCTCTCTCTCTCTCTCTCTCTCTCTCTCTCTCTCTCCCCCCCCCAAATTAATCTCTCCCTATCCTAGGCTGTCCTTAAAACTCCTATATGAGCAGAATCTTCAGCCATGCACATCACATATGCTCCACATCTTTTGTTATTTGTTTCTCGTATTCCTTTTGTTCTGATCCTTTCCGTCTTCAAAGGAATGGAATACTTCAGATTCCAAAGGGCATTGTTTTTATGCATCACTTGAAAAGCTGAAATTTTTTATGATAGTGCGAAGACGAACGGAACTTTGATATGACAATATACGAGTTTACATGAGAAAGGCAGACAGCAGGAGGCCTGATTGGCCTACATCTGGGCTGTCTGAAAAAAAAAAAAAAAAAGAATCTTCTGAGAGACGCAATACGGGGAAGATATGAGACCAGAAGGCCAAGAGGAAGACAGGAAGATGTCTATACTGGATGACTTTGAAGACTGGAGAGAAAAGTCCTATTATTTTTTCTTTATTTACGTCATAAAGAGGAGGGCTGTAGGAGTTGAACCCTTGAAACTGGACCCCATGACAGGCGGAACACCAATGAAGAAGTTCAGGAGGATTATCTTTTTAATTACTTTCTGTAGTAATTATATATATCGTTTCATCGTCAGTCAATGGTTATGCCTCACCAACAAGGCTGTCAGCAATGTCGTGTAAGATGGCTATCTATATTTACTAAGCACGAGTTTTAGACGTCATTTGTTATATTTTATACGTTCGTACGCTTAACCAAAGCGAAACTAACTTGTTCTTCGTATAGCTACAAGCGCCCCTACAGTGTGTGTCAGACGTGCCAGCTAGAAGAGTCTCTGTTTGAATGACCATATAAGAAATATCAAGTTTGGTACTACATTTAGGCTTGTCCATTATCTTGTTCTCACAGTGTGTTCGTTCTTTGCAATATGCGCAGTCGTTGTTATGTTGTCAAATTAGGACGGCCATTACTTCTTAACAGGACTGAAGCTGATGGAACATAAGGTAATAACTTGATATTCATATGTGTGCGAGGTAATATCCAGAGACTTATTACGTTAAGATGTACTGTCCCTTTTATGTCATATATAACCAACGTAGTATTTCCACCTCTTTGCGAGATCCCACGTCCGTTTTATCTTGCTGTTGGTTTTTATTACATTTTCGCCCTTGCATTACGGGGTAATGTCTTATACTGAAAGGGTGTTTGTATTTATCGTGATGGGTTTTCTCCAGAGCGGAAGCGGGAGAGTGTGACTCGTGTTTGTCTAGGGAGTGTAGTCTCTGATAGGACTATGTCTAGTGGGACGAAGTTTAAGGCTGAGTTAGGAGGTCTGTTTTTTTGTACTTGTCGGGTTACCTGTGTGTGTGTGTGTGTGTGTTTAGCCTGTGTTTAGATTTTTGGATGTGGTGGAATCTGTGAGTAAAGGTTACTCAAATGTGAGGAAAGGGTAAGCGTTTTAAGTCTGTTTGGAAGTTGGTGAGTGATCAGTTGTGGAGTGGTTTGGGTGGCGGAAGGAGTAATATCATGATGAAAATGTGATCGTAAAAGTTTTGTTTTTAAGAGCCTTTTCTTTTTTTTTTTTCAAATTTCGGGTATCACAGTGAAGTATATGTATGCTATGCAATCTCTGATCTAGTCCATGCTACATGTGTCACTTTAGCAATAACACATCACGGGTATACCTCGTGATCACATCAGTAAATGCTTCAAAAAATCGCTCGGATTGGATGTAATTATCTTAAAAGGCATGACTTGGAAATCGGCAAACAATGATTACTGATATGTATGTATATATCTTTTATTATAGAGGACATCGTATAATTTTCAATCTCATTTAAAATAGTCCTGAATCTTATCCCTATAATATTGAGGGGCTTTCCAGATGTTATCAAATCCACTTCAGCAGTTTGACAAATGAGTCAACTCTCCTCCCCTCGCCCATAAATCAAACACAGAAAGGAATTCCGATGATTAATTTTTCTTTTTTTTTCCCCCCCTTCCCGGGAAGCAGCTTAACCGTTGAGCAAACATGAATTAAAACTTGATCAACCTATACGAATATAATCTGAGGATAAGAGCTGTTAATGCTAGCCTCCAAAGTCGTATGTTATTGTGTGGGTTACTCAGTATTGCAATGTGGGATCATAAGCGGGTGGGTCATGACGGGCCACGCACAGTGGGGGAGCTATTGTTGGATTTCTGGTCATCGACCTGTGGCTGATCATTAAGCCAGGATCCCCCCCACATACAGCTGAAATACTCTAGCCACGCCAGCCTACCTTTCACCGCTTCTCCTGACGGAGGCAGAGATGTGATGCTGGCTCTTCTTCCTCAGAGATGCTGGAAGTGAATTGATTAATGGACGAGGTGAATTGATGATGGAAAGTAATGCCTTCATATCTTTTTTTCACTGTCCTGGTTTTACCACAGATAATGACCTCAGATAACCTCTTCATGAAGCATTAGGTCTCCCGTTGTCTGATCTTTCCATTACCCCCATAGTTGTAAAGTGCTTGATGTGCTGTAGGTTATAAAAACAATCTTGGTTGCATCCAAGGAAAGAACATGCCAGGGAAGGTGTGAGTAGAGACAGATAGACAGGTTGCACTGGCTTGCATTGCAATGTTCTTTACCAGAACGAAGCATTTACTCCATTGGGTTCGGAGACACTATCACTTGCTGTCGCCCCACTTCTCTCAGTGTGTGGTGCTGCTAAATGACTCACTTACCTAGGAAGTGGATCTAGAGTCCCCTTAAGGTCTTAGCGCGCACACACACACACACACACACACACACACACACATACACGTATCAAATTCGCTCCCCGTACAGTACAGATAAGCAGTGACATAGGTAATTACTTATACAAGAGTCCACAAAAATAAATACATGAGAAATACAACTGAAATAGAGGCAAATCATACTAACAATACTTGAATAGACTGAAGAAACAATAACCCAGATACCTCAGGATTAAAGAAATTGTAAACATCAATTAGTTAACATGAAAGCAGAAATGTTAACAAGACGAAAAAGAAGGGATTAACCCAGACATGAGCGAATAATAGATGCCAAACCGGAGAGTGGTATTAACAACTCGCTAATCCAGCTGTGGCGATATCCAGTAGAACACCAGCAGCTTGAATGAAGGCGCTAAATCTCGCACTCCCACAACACCAAGAGAGCCAGTGTTCATTGCACACGACAGCCACCCCTTCACACAAAACGGGAATGAACTGAACAGTATGAAACAGATGGTATTGACTCTGTGCCTCGAAAACCGTAAGAAGAGACGAACTCGTCCGTGTTTATGAGAAGAGAGCCTTGCTGATGTTAAAATTCTAAGACGGTTTTAAAATCCCAGGAAACTTCATTCCCAGAAGTTATTTCTTTCTCGAAGTTGGTGAATAGCGTGCGGTGGGCCAGTGGCCGGTATAACTTATTTATCTTCCTGGGAAACAGCGGAGGAAGAGAGAGAGGGAGCTAAGATAAGAGTGTTCCAGTTCACCTGTGGAAAGGATGAGAGATAACAAACAAGATAGTTGTATATATATATATATATATATATATATATATATATATATATATATATATATATATATATATATATATATATATATATAGGGTGTTTTGGTCGAGGTGGTGTGCAAAGTGAGAGGGTTAGGGAAGATGATTTGGTAAACAGAGAAGAGGTAGTAAAAGCTTTGCGGAAGATGAAAGCCGGCAAGGCAGCAGGTTTGGATGGTATTGCAGTGGAATTTATTAAAAAAGGGGATGACTGTATTATTGACTGGTTGGTAAGGTTATTTAATGTATGTATGACTCATGGTGAGGTGCCTGAGGATTGGCGGAATGAGTGCATAGTGCCATTGTACAAAGGCAAAGGCGATAAGAGTGAGTGCTCAAATTACAGAGGTATAAGTTTGTTGAGTATTTCTGGTAAATCATATGGGAGGGTATTGATTGAGAGGGTGAAGGCATGTACAGAGCATCAGATTGGGGAAGAGCAGTGTGGTTTCAGAAGTGGTAGAGGATGTGTGGATCAGGTGTTTGCTTTGAAGAATGTATGTGAGAAATACTTAGAAAAGCAAATGGATTTGTATGTAGCATTTATGGATCTGGAGAAGGTATATGATAGAGTTGATAGAGATGCTCTGTGGAAGGTATTAAGAATATATGGTGAGGGAGGAAAGTTGTTAGAAGCAGTGAAAAGTTTTTATCGAGGATGTAAGGCATGTGTACGTGTAGGAAGAGAGGAAAGTGATTGGTTCTCAGTGAATGTAGGTTTGCGGCAGGGGTGTGTGATGTCTCCATGGTTGTTTAATTTGTTTATGTATGGGGTTGTTAGGGAGGTGAATGCAAGAGTTTTGGAAAGAGGGGCAAGTATGAAGTCTGTTGGGGATGAGAGAGCTTGGGAAGTGAGTCAGTTGTTGTTCGCTGATGATACAGCGCTAGTGGCTGATTCATGTGAGAAATTGCCGAAGCTGGTGACTGAGTTTGGTAAAGTGTGTGAAAGAAGAAAGTTAAGAGTAAATGTGAATAAGAGCAAGGTAATTAGGTACAATAGGGTTGAGGATCAAGTCAACTGGGAGGTAAGTTTGAATGGAGAAAAACTTGTGGAAGTAAAGTGTTTTAGATATCTGGGACTGGATCTGGCAGCGGATGGAACCATGGAAGAGGAAGTGGATCAATCATAGGGTGGGGGAGGGGGCGAAAATCCTGGGAGCCTTGAAGAATGTGTGGAGGTCGAGAACATTATCTCGGAAAGCAAAAATGGGTATGTTTGAAGGAATAGTGGTTCCAACAATGTTGTATGGTTGCGAGGCGTGGGCTATGGATGGAGTTGTGCGCAGGAGGATGGATGTGCTGGAAATGAGATGTTTGAGGACAATGTGTGGTGTGAAGTGGTTTGATCGAGTAAGTAACGTAAGGGTAAGAGAGATGTGTGGAAATAAAAAGAGCGTGGTTGAGAGAGCAGAAGAGGGTGTTTTGAAATGGTTTGGGCACATGGAGAGAATGAGTGAGGAAAGATTGACCAAGAGGATATATGTGTCGGAGGTGGAGGGAACGAGGAGAAGTGGGAGACCAAATTGGAGGTGGAAAGATGCAGTGAAAAAGATTTTGTGTGACCGGGGCCTGAACATGCAGGAGGGTGAAAGGAGGGCAAGGAATAGAGTGAATTGGATCGATGTGGTATACCGGGGTTGACGTGCTGTCAGTGGATTGAATCAGGGCATGTGAAGCGTCTGGGGTAAACCATGGAAAGCTGTGTAGATATGTATATTTGCGTGTGTGGACGTATGTATATACGTGTGTATGGGGGTGGGTTGGGCCATTTCTTTCGTCTGTTTCCTTGCGCTACCTCGCAAACGCGGGAGACAGCGACAAAGCAAAGAATAAATATATATATATATATATATATATATATATATATATATATATATGTGTGTGTGTGTGTGTGTGTATACACACACAGCCTGAGGCTGCGCTTCACGCGGTAGCATGGAAAGGACACAAGAAGCCTCCTTTGGAGCAAAAAGCCGTGTGCTGGATGAGTTAACTCGGTGATGAAAGTTGCCCACAGCTTTAACCTCTTCTGCTGGAGCTGCTTACTTGTTAATGCTGATCATAGACTTCTCTAATGAATCATTGTTAGTCACCAAGAAGTGATGATATTTCTCCAAGTCTATCTGACTTTCCGACGAGATATATAGTATTTCTTGAAGTCAGTGTAACAAGTTACGATACTCCTCCAATGACCCATTAGCTCTCCAACGCGTTACAACACCTCTCCACAGACCAATTAAGCATGTCAAAGAGCGTCTCATTCACTGGACAAGGACGTCTCTCGACGACTCGTAAGCCCGACAATTAAGGGCAAGTCCCAGATCATAGACACCCTTTGTAGGTTCATCTTAAGGTCTGTCGATGATGCTTTAAGTTCCCGGAAATGCGTGCCTCTGAAGTTGGCTCATTAAGCCTATCAGGAAGAGTTGTGTGTCCGGCCATGGACGTCCATGGTAAGATTAGTTCGGCCTACCAACACAGCACATGGCGCTGTGAATGTACACAAGAAGTATTACGAAATTATTTCGTTACTAGAACCGGTTCCGGTAAGAAAGCCATCTTAGGCAGTAGAACTTTTAGCATATGTTGAAGGGAACCTTAAGGTTTTTGTGGCATGTATTAGAGATTGGAGAGTTCTGGTGACCTTGCCTTTAGACGGCCCGTCTACCTACATTCCCTTGAACCTCAAGGAATTCAAGGAGATACTTTACACGCACCTCCGTCTATATCTTTAAAAGAATTGAATCTCATCATCCTGTAGCGGAACTCGAAGTTTCAAGAATTCAACAGGAAT
Organism: Panulirus ornatus; assembly: GCF_036320965.1. Lineage (NCBI taxonomy): Eukaryota > Metazoa > Arthropoda > Malacostraca > Decapoda > Palinuridae > Panulirus > Panulirus ornatus. The sequence goes on from NC_092275.1 coordinate 21,752,159, forward strand.
TTCAAGAAGACAGATGAACAGCGTCCTGAAGAGCAGAGAGGGCGTATGTTCAAGCCTAGCTTTCTCTTGCTTTTAATCTGGGTACATCCAGGTTTGTAATAAGAGTACCCAGGAGCATACGGGAAACAGAACTCCACACACATTTATCTTACATGTCGCTGAGGAAGGCTAATAGGTATCAAAGGGTTGAGGTGGGAATAGGATAATTTTCCTCCAGGATCTACATTTTCTAAAAATAAGAATAAAAGAATAAACAAAGCCAAAGATTTTCTCTCTCGAAAGCTAGGTTCCTGATACGCTACCTCGCTAAGGCAGTAAAGGGAGAACGCGTGCGAAAGATACTAGACTGAGCCGAAATAGATAGAACTGAGAGAGTAAAACGCATCCCATTTTCGCATTTTTCCAGATGAATTCATAGTTCTTCGCAAAAAAAAAGCACTGAAGTTGTGAATTTTTCCGATTTGTAGTAACTACCGCGTGTCAGGTTTCATCTAAAAACTTTGCGAGTGATCTATGCAGCTGGGAAAGTTTTGAAGGTTAATTAGAGATGAAGAAGCCGAGCTCATATCGGTGAAAATGCCTTATGCAAATCGTATGCTAATTATTTACTCTTATCATTAGGGCCCGTTGATGCATTTCAAGGGTTTTGCATGCTATTGTTTCCATATTATTTGCTGATTAGACATAGTTCGTAACTATTTCTACGTGTGGTATATTCAATAATCTATAGGTACTCTTGTCTCTCGTGGCTTTGAATTTATTATTCATTTGTTTTCTCATACAGTGCAGGAAGCCTTAGTAAGGAGTTTAAGTATAACTTGTGTTCGGTCCCAGTGAAACTCTGTAGGCTGGGTGGATCGAAGATGGTCTTGGAGGGTTTCTGATACGTATATTACTTGTCTATCAAAGACTTATGATTGTATGTTTAGTGTTAATTGTGGTGTTGGGCGAGATGTCGGCTCTGAGGTGGAGAATACGTAAGGTAAATGTCTTTATAAAGTCTTTTGTATGTTTAATTCCTTTAACCATTTCGTTCATAAGTGAATCTGATGAGAGAGATCTTTTAATGACTCGTCTCTTGTTCTAGTACTGACCAAGGCCAAGAGGATTATCGTGCAATGGGAAGGGGTTTGTTGAGTGATTCACTTACGAATGTGTTTGATAATGGACGATTTTCTGCCATTGATTTGAACTTCATAAAATTGTGGATGGTTTGACAAAGGAGGATTTCTTGCTGTAGATTTAACCCTCTCAAATCTGTTGATGGTGGAATCATGGTGAATATATTGACACTAGATATGTGGTATGTCATAGATTCTTACATACAGTAAACCTGTTGCTTGTGTAGGACTTGTCATTAGGCATGAGCTTGTGGTAACTAGGATTGTTTCATGTCTTTGATAGTCTTTTAAGGTTAGATCACTAATGTCACTTGTGAGGGTCATTGCTTGTACTGCATTAGAGAAAAGGAAAGTGTTTTCATTGGTTTTATTCTTTGATACATGTGGAAACATTTCATTTTTGACTAGGCCGCCGACTTGAGTGTGTTACACCTTAAGTGACATTACCGCAGACTTGAGTGTACATGGGACTTGAGCATGATTAGGGACTTGAGTATACGGAAGTCAATAATAAACTTTATGACCTCTCTATTGGTGTCCACATAGCGAAGTTCTCATACTGATGGGGCCGTGCAACAAATGTGAATATCTCTACATGAGTGTGTCCACAAGTCTGAGTGCTTTTTTTGAGAGCATTCCCTCCTGATTTTATGTATTGTTCGACCTGATTATGATCATTTGCTTCAGTGCAACTGAATATTGCTCGGTGTATATTGACCTACATGTGTAGTCATAACATAGTTGCAAGTTCAGAAATGCGAGTGTTTGTGTTCGCTGTCTCTGGCCTTTTAGCGGGCATGTACATTACCGTCATACACTGCAGTGTGTTCACATGCGCTTCTGTGTGACACAGATATTTGTATGTTCCTTGAAGCGAGAGAATTCATAGAATTTAACATAGCACATTGGCTTAATTCTGTGCTTAACTTGATTGCTGTGGGCTAGATAATATCCTAAACTTGCTCGCTGTTGGCTGAATACTATCCTAAACCTAATTGTTATTCATTTGATAATCTAAACGCTGTTGCTTTCATAGGTCTAATTGTGTTCACAGACTACACGTGTTCACAGATTTGAGTGTTTACAAAGGTCTTATAAACCACGAACTTCCAAGTTCCTCAAGCAGGTAACCGTCCAGGTGAGGAGCGCCCTACATTTCTTCTCATGTTTACCATATCCATGAAAACCTGTGTACATCTCTCTCCACCTGTATTTACTGTTTAAGAGGCTCGAGGGTTTTTTGGGGGTGAACGGCTCTTAACTACTCCGCCTTCACCATCCATCTCACCATCCATACCCTTTTGTTTCCTAACTCAACTTACCTGCACGTCTCTACTCTCCCTCATCTGTTTTTCCACTTCATCACTCCTCTTCCATTATTCTCCTTAGCTCTTGCTTTATTCTTTCATCTTTATCTCCGCTCATGTTGCTTTTCTTTTGACTTATTCTCGTTTCTTTGTCTTTCCCATCTGTTCTTCGTTCATGCCTCTCCTACCAATTCATTGTCTTTTGTCAACACGACATAGCTATGAATTCTTAATGAAAAAAAAAAAGAGTTCATCTCCGCTTCTCCAGCACACTTCGGCTTGGATCTCCTCTCGAGATAATGAAAATGTGTAGCAACAAACTGGTCACCAACTAGGTCTTCCCTCCCCACCCCGCCTGCACCTCGAGATAAGCCTGGAGATTAATCTGTGCAGTTTAATGACCCGGCACCAACAGATAAACAGGTACAAGCTTCTAAGGCACGGGACCGAGTTACAAGAAGCCGCTCGTTTCTCCTCCGGCGAGGGAGCAAAACAGACGCACAAACACACGCACACGCACAGCTTGGACCAGGAACTTCCTCAAGAACCTCTGTAATGCAAATTCTCGTAAGTTATTCCACACCTCTCATCGACCGTCTCGTCTTTCTGGTCTTTGTCTGTCGTTTTCGCTGCAGGCTTTGCCTTCTAATCGACTGTGACGGTGGGCGACGTGCCTACACTCTCTAACGCACTTTCTTTGCGATGGTCGTTGGTTCTATAAGAACACCTGGTTGTTACCATTATCATCAAACACTACAGTTTACGGGCAGCCTCCCTTAACTGCCTTAACCGTCTGTAGGTGTCAAAGAAATCCTCAGAATAAGTCGCTGTTCACAGCAACAACCCTCCTACATGCTATCCTTAGACTTTAACATCAAAGAAGTAAAACGATTCCACAAATTCGCTGGCGTACCCTGTAAGCAAACCTTTTCCGTTCATACGAGACATAACTCCTTCATGCACTCCCTTTACTTATACGTAGATATTCCTCCATATTCTCCAAAATGTTCGTTTTCAATCTACACTCTCCATCTGACATACACTCTCAGATAAAATATTCCTCTACGCTCTCACAATCGTAAGATACAAGTCCTGCAACCCTTCTCCGTGCTTCCTGCCTCTATACGCCCTCTTTCAAACTCTTTTTCCAAATTCCCAAAACCTCTCTTCGTCCCCAACTCGATACAAACTCCTATTTCTCCCCTACCCCCACCTCTACACATTTCTCCACGCTCCCCTTCACCCAGACGTGAACTTCTTCACGCTTTTCTTACGTACACTCTTTGCTACCTCCGCTTACAGTCTCCCACATACCCCCAGACACTCGTCAATGTTTTTCGTTCACCTCTCTTCATCGTCTTGCATACATTCTTCCCCACACTCCACGCTACCCAACACGCACCCCTCCAAACTCTCTTCTACGTACACATCACACTTTTCTCCTCGCACTCTTGCTCACACACGCACTTTTCTCCGCGCACTCTTGCTCACACATACATTTTCCCATACACAGCCCTTCCCTTCATACTCCACCCTCCCCCCTCACACATATGCTCCTCAATGCCGGCTTCACCCACACACGGACACCACCACCACCTCGCCACCCCACACACTCCCCCTACACACTCCTTCACCAGCGGCACGAGGGCTTATGAGTTACGGCTGAGGCAGGATGGTCATTGCAGGCCCAGAGTAGATACCACGCAGTGGGGTGGATAATGACCAGATATGCGTGACGGGAGTGGGTGAGGCACGGTAGGAGGAAGAGAGCAGAGAGAGCCAACGGAAGTGAGGCAGGAAGAACGTCTGTCTAGGAGGTGGGGAGGGAGCATGAGGAGAAGGAAAGGAACACAACAGTGAGGAAAATATGTGAGTAATGGTATAGAGAATGAGAAAGGTCGGTCTGGTGATTCGTTAATGAGATGTGGTTGAGGGAGAATCAGACGGATCAAGCAAGCATCCTAAAACAGCTTGAGAGTAACAGCTAAAACGTCACATCACCTTCCTCGAACATTCCCTTCTAAAGGGCTTTGCTTCCGTTCACCGTAAAACGGCATATAGACAGAACGCCAACCCTTCTCCCTCCAGCTCGCCCCTTCTGTTATTGACGACGGTCCAGGATGGACCGAAGACTGACGGTGACGTCAGTGATGGCTATAGCTGGCTATTCGTTTCGCCCTGGGAACATCTCCCTTAATGAGGGACTGGTAGGGATAGACAGATCTCTCTGGCTTGGATCTCGTTTGGACCACGTCCCAGTGTGGATATAAATTGGCAACAATGATGGCCACTGACTCCCTCCCAGGAAATTTTGTTTGAAACTTGGCGAACAGAGTCGCCCCCCGCTCCCATATTCCAAGAAGAGAGAGAGAGAGAGAGAGAGAGAGAGAGAGAGAGAGAGAGAGAGAGAGAGAGAGAGAGAGAGAGAGAGAGAGAGAGAGCATATATAACGTTGAAGCTTGCATTCCTGGTCCCTTGGCAGTAAAGAGGGAATATATGATACAGAGACATAGAACTGAGAAACAGACTGAGATAGCGAGAAAAAGAAAGTGTGTGTGTGTGTGTGTGTGTGTGTGTGTGTGTGTGTGTCATTCTTTAACTGGACTGTGCGGGGAAGGAGTTCCATACTTGTGGGACCCCATCTTTTGAATCATCGCAGCTGTCATGCAACTTTTTCAACCTCTGAATGTTGTCTGAATTTACTATATCTTCATGCTTGTGTGTGTGTGTGTGTGTGTGTGTACTGAATAGACTAAAATAAAAGATGATGTAAAAAATGACTTATGAACATAGTGAATAAAACAAAGAGGAACATAATGAAATGAGACAGTTTCTGCTGTCTGTGGATACCTCTCCTAAGCCATAACGTTCATTTGAACCTTCTCAAGAAAAATTTATGTCATGTGGACAACATCTTTCACATTCGTATCGGGATGAGAACATCGCTGGTTTGAGGAGGATAGCATCGCTAGATTGTGGATGACAGCGTCGCTGGGTTGTGGATGAGAGCATCGCTGGGCTGTGGACGACAGCATCGCTGGGTTGTGGATGATAGCGTTGCTGGGTTGTGGATGATAGCGTCGCTGGGTTGTGGATAATAGCATCGCTGGGTTGTGGATGATAGCGTCGCTGGGTTGTGGATAATAGCGTCGCTGGGTTGTGGATGAGAGCATCGCTGGGTTGTGGATGATAGGGTCGCTGGGTTGTGGATGATAGCGTCGCTGGGTTGTGATTGATAGCGTCGCTGGGTTGTGATTGATAGCGTCGCTGGGTTGTGGAAGAGAGCATCGCTGGGTTGTGGATGATAGCGTCGCTGGGTTGTGGATGATAGCGTCGCTGGGTTGTGGATGATAGCGTCGCTGGGTTGTGATTGATAGCGTCGCTGGGTTGTGGAAGAGAGCATCGCTGGGTTGTGGATGATAGCGTCGCTGGGTTGTGGATGATAGCGTCGCTGGGTTGTGATTGATAGCGTCGCTGGGTTGTGGAAGAGAGCATCGCTGGGTTGTGGATGATAGCGTCGCTGGGTTGTGGAAGAGAGCATCGCTGGGTTGTGGATGATAGCGTCGCTGGGTTGTGGATGATAGCGTCGCTGGGTTGTGATTGATAGCGTCGCTGGGTTGTGATTGATAGCGTCGCTGGGTTGTGGAAGAGAGCATCGCTGGGTTGTGGATGATAGCGTCGCTGGGTTGTGGAAGAGAGCATCGCTGGGTTGTGGATGATAGCGTCGCTGGGTTGTGGATGATAGCGTCGCTGGGTTGTGGAAGAGAGCATCGCTGGGTTGTGGAGGATACCATCGCTAGATTGTGGATGAGAGCATCGCTGGGTTGTGGATGATAGCGTCGCTGGGTTGTGGATGACCGTTGCTGGGTTGTGGAAGAGAGCGTCGCTGGGTTGTGGATGATAGCGTCGCTGGGTTGTGGATGATAGCGTTGCTGGGTTGTGGATGAGAGCATCGCTGGGTTGTGGATGATAGCGTCGCTGGGTTGTGGATGATAGCGTCGCTGGGTTGTGAATGATAGCGTCGCTGGGTTGTGGATGATAGCGTTGCTGGGTTGTGGATGAGAGCATCGCTGGGTTGTGAATGATAGCGTCGCTGGGTTGTGGATGAGAGCATCGCTGGGTTGTGGATGATAGCGTTGCTGGGTTGTGGATGAGAGCATCGCTGGGTTGTGGATGATAGCGTCGCTGGGTTGTGGATGATAGCGTCGCTGGGTTGTGAATGATAGCGTCGCTGGGTTGTGGATGATAGCGTTGCTGGGTTGTGGATGAGAGCATCGCTGGGTTTTGGATGACAGCGTCGCTGGGTTGTGGGTGAGAGCGTCGCTGGGTTGTGGATGAGAGCGTCGCTGGGTTGTGAACGACAGCGTCGCTGGGTTGTGGATGATAGCGTCGCTGGGTTGTGGGTGAGAGCATCGCTGGGTTGTGGATGAGAGCATCGATGGGTTGTGGAAGAGAGCGTCGCTGGGTTGTTGATGAGAGCATCGATGGGTTGTGGAAGAGAGCGTTGCTGGGTTGTGGATGAGAGCATCGCTGGGTTGTGGATGATAGCGTTGCTGGGTTGTGGATGATAGCGTTGCTGGGTTGTGAATGATAGCGTCGCTGGGTTGTGGATGATAGCGTCGCTGGGTTGTGGATGACAGCGTCGCTGGGTTGTGGATGACAGCGTCGCTGGGTTGTGAATGATAGGGTCGCTGGGTTGTGGATGAGAGCATGGATGGGTTGTGGATGAGAACATCGCTGGATTGTCAGCAACTCTGTTCATGCCTCGGGATAGACACGTCCTTCCCCAGACAGTGGATACTAAGGCCGAATTCCGCACTCATGTTCGATGTGATATACATTAGTACCTAGATGTTCGACCGTATGATCGTGGTCTTTGCGCTGGATTTACTGTTGTTCCCACCGGTGAACATCCACGTATTCCACAGGCCACACTCGTTGTTCGCCAGGAGTCATGGTTAGAAGACGAGAAGCCACGTAAGGCGATGGTACGAATGTGGCGGCACACTCGAGCCTTGCATAGCTGATATGCGATGATGTTCCTTTGTTTGATATGTTAGATTCTAAGCTCTGTTAGGATGTTCCTTTGTTAGATTCTAAGCGTTGTTATTTTTCAGCAATGCTTCCTCAATCATACATGTATGCAATGCATGACTGAGCATTTGAGAAGAATGATAATGTATTTACTGACTTTATCATCAGTAGATCATAATGTTGGTATTTTTTCCCATGACGCACCCAGCGTTATATAAATACGTATGGGTATGTGGTGAGCCTTTAAGTCTCTATTCTAGAATCCTATGTATCTATTCTAGAATCCTATGTATCTATTCTAGAATCCTAGAATAGATAGGGCTGTCCTTCATTCTAGTGACCCATAGTAAACGGAAAGATGCCCTGTTGCGTACGCTTGACACACACTGTTATATCGCCTTTACTCACAGCTCAACACGCCGCTGCTAAACCCTCGGACGCATTTCACTTCGCGGTGAATAGGTTTTGAGGAACCTCAGTTGGCACGTGAACCTATCAAGGGAGTTTAGAGACGCGACCCAGATGCGGTGTTTAGTCTGAGCCGGGAATCCAATAGATGCTATCGGCGAGGGAGGTATTACACGTCGGGGTGGAGGCTGGAATGCAGAAACAACGCGAGCCAAAGCAGCACATGATCTTGAGGCTTGAAAGGAGCTCTCTGCCGCAGGGTTCTGAAAGAGACTGAACCGTTCTGGAGCACCGGGGAATCTTCATAATGTTTCGTGGACGCGAGACATGAATCGGGAACATTCGACTGGATTACCGCAGATGGAAATTGATGACCCGAACTTTGAACTTGTATCTGTTCTAGTCATAAGACTTGCGTCAGCTTCATCCCTACCTGAGACGTTTATATCAACTAGTAGACTATCGTAGCACTATATCTCATGTCTGGTGTACACTGGTCTTGCTTGTACGGTTTCTGCTCCATTGTTGGATAAGCTGTTTAGGCGTAGTGAGTCTGTATCGTCAAGGGCAAGCTGTACAATCTATGCCTGAGAATATGATTCAGTGAATGTTCAAACCTCAGATGAGGCCTCGTATGGCTGGCTGGGTTGATTGCACAGTGCGTGATGTGGTGTACGTCACAATGTGTTTGCTCACACCGGTTGATAAAGGAACGCGTCCGAATTCTTGTCAATAACCAGGAGTCGGGAATGAAAAACCAGTCTTTATGTGCATTTTCAGCACCCAAGTATCTAGATATGTTAAATTATGGGGCCTCAATAGCTCTTCTGAAACTCGGGGACTATGCTTCAATGTTATTGTAACTGTGCATTAAATCGAGGGACTTGACCTGACTCCATGAAAGATTGAAGATGGGAGAAAATGACTTGAAGAAACGATGATTTTCGGACAACTGAATTAGAAAAATAGTGACTTGAAAGGTCTACTATTACAGTGATTCGGGTCTTGGCCTAATCACACAAGAACTCCATGACTCTTACGGTACTCTGATGGTTGGTGGACCACTGACCTACAATCATGGTGATTGGATGACATTCTAATCTAACGACTACAATTTTGAGTGTAAGAGTTCCAAGACTATGAATCGGGTTTCCCTATTACCACTAATTATTCAACTACCTCGTGTTGATAGGTGGTTTACATACCGGATTCTTGCATGGACGTTTTATTTTATGACGAAAATGTGTAGGTCACGCGAGAGGAAAAGCACATTTCATACAATACACTCGTCCACCCAAGAGCTTACTACGCTGTAGTTAGACATGGGTCACCCTGTGCCAGTGATGGTACCCCAAGCACACAGACACCCGACCTGTGCCAGTAATGGTACCCTGAGGATGGGATGGCATTGACACGTGTGTGTGTGTGTACACACACACACACGGATGAAAGAGACAATAGGTAACTAAATGGATGAGTACAGATGAAGTTAGAAAGATATTGAAGTGGAGGAATGGAGAGATTGTTGTTGTACTCATATAACAAAATATTAATGAAGAACTATAAGCTGCAGGCCACTGTGTGGAAATATATAAGAGGAGGCGACATCAAAGGGGGTCCCAACACGAGCAAAGTGATGCTGTTTTGAGAAAGAGAGAATACATGGAGTTGGATGTTTTGAAGAGGTTTCAACCTTTCGAGTACCCGCAGCCTATTATTAGTGAAGAGGCTGTTGCCATAAAGGCCAACATATCTGGAAAGGCTGAAGACGAAAATTTAAGTGAACGATAAGATCTACTACAGTGCATATGGGCTCTACCAAAATATGTATGAATGATGACTATCTACCACTAAACGCTGAGGATTTGAACCTAAGTCCTCCCGTCCTTGGCGCCCAGAGATAAGCCTTTATCATCTATTCCTTGTGTCCAGTACATGTTAACGAGACATATGAATGATTTTTCCATTCTTTTATCCATTTTGAAAAAAGGACATACGCTGCTAATGACCACATATGTTGATGAGGAGTCTGATTGTGAATAATCAGTGGATCAGAATGAAAAAGAGGAAATGAGTGTGGATAGTATGATCATATAATATGTGGATAGTAAGGTAATAGGCAACCTGAATGAATGGGTATTTGAAGGATCACCGAGATCGTGTGTGTCAGGGAAGTGAAAGGAAAAAGAGAAAGGGAAAAAGAAAGCAAGGAGGTGGTGGAAAAACGAGTGTCTGTAAGGATGATAGAGCGTGTGTTTAGGACAGAATAAGATGAGACTCTTGTCAGTAATAGAAGACGGGGTTTCGGGGAGAGAAAAAGCATAGAGTTTATAAGTAGTGTTTCATATATATATATATATATATATATATATATATATATATATATATATATATATATATATATATATATATATATTTTTTTTTTTTTTTTTTTTGCTTTGTCGCTGTCTCCCGCGTTTGCGAGGTAGCGCAAGGAAACAGACGAAAGAAATGGCCCAACCCACCCCTATACACATGTATATACATACGTCCACAAACGCAAATATACATACCTACACAGCTTTCCATGGTTTACCCCAGACGCTTCACATGCCTTGATTCAATCCACTAACAGCACGTCAACCCCGGTATACCACATCGCTCCAATTCACTCTATTCCTTGCCCTCCTTTCACCCTCATGTTCAGGCCCCGATCACACAAAATCTTTTTCACTCCATCTTTCCACCTCCAGTTTGGTCTCCCTCTTCTTCTCGTTCCCTCCACCTCCGACACATATATCCTCTTGGTCAATCTTTCCTCACTCATTCTTTCCATGTGCCCAAACCATTTCAAAACACCCTCTTCTGCTCTCTCAACCATGCTCTTTTTATTTCCACACATCTCTCTTACCCTTACGTTACTTACTCGATCAAACCACCTCACACCACACATTGTCCTCAAACATCTCATTTCCAGCACATCCATCCTCCTGCGCACAACTCTATCCATAGCCCACGCCTCGCAACCATACAACATTGTTGGAACCACTATTCCTTCAAACATACCCATATATATATATATATATATATATATATATATATATATATATATATATATATATATATATATATATATATATATATATATATAAAGCATAGAGTTTATAAGTAGTGTTTCATATTCAGATGAAAACTGAAAAGGTCTAGATTAGCAGAAATGCCATAGTGCACAACACGACAAAGGATTCTACCGAGCATCATCAGTAGTTATTATTATTTCTAGTTCAACGAAACTCACGAGTGCAGCGGAAAACGATTGATCTTTCCCGGGAAACAGCTTGAATCGCTTGTTTATTAGATGCCCTCCATTCCAACTCCGTTCCGCTGCCGGCACGACTCCCACAAGGGGGAATGGTTTGAAAGGGAACACTAGAAGAGCTTCCTCAGTCAGCCTTATGTCCTACTCATACCTGCCTCACTCAGCACTGCTCTACCTTTCCCACGTTTACCGCTGCTGTACTTAATCCCCTTTAGGCTCACACAGCCTTGCTTAGCCCAAAGCATAACGCGTCCTGACACACAGTCCAACTCGCGCCTTATACGAAGGATTTTGCTGTTCTTTCCCCTTCTCAGCTGATGTATCTTGACCCTTTTCACCTCTGCTGGGTGACCAAGGGTGTCTCACCCCAACTCGGACGTTCCCTCTCATCTTTGCCAAACCTCCTTTAGTACACTGAGCCTCCCACCCCATCGCATACCACTCCAACAGAGGTCTCGAGACCAGAACACTCAAACCCAGTTCGTCTCGTATCACCGCGTTGACTCGCCCACCACTCTGTTTTGCACCGAGCCATCTTTGCTTTGCATCAACCCGCCCACTCCATTCTGCCACTCTATCCCTGTCTCACGTTACCCTAACCCCCGCCCTTGATTAGACTCTGCACCACCTAGCCCCTAGCCACTTCACACACGTACTCTGCCTCATCCCACTCGTCTAAGCTACTCCCTCTTACTCAACACCCACGACCTCTCCTGGGAACCTGCGTCACTGTGGGGGAGTTTCATTGATCGTGAAGTGTTTTGCTTGATGTGGTTGTCACTGTGGCAGTAGAGACTGTCTTACACCTACGTGGCCACGTTTCTTAGGTCTTTCGTGATGATTATGGTATTTGTTTTGGTTACTGGTAGGGTTACCCTCGAGCAGTTACTGAGGTCGGGACTGTAATTACCGCTATCGTGTGATCAAGATTACCCCATGTCGTGTTATGAACTATAGTGAAATTTTTGGCGCTTCTTCTCGTGTTTCTTTTGTTATTTTGTCATCATTGTTATCGTTGTCCTTCCTTTCAAAATCAACATCATTTCCATAAACATCCTCTGAAGCATTTTCTTTCCACTTCTTGTTTTCTATTCAAGTTTCCGGCTTCTGAGTACTTGAAAAACCAGTCTCACTCTCCCTTCATTCTTTGTACCATCCATACCTAAATAACCTTCAAATTCCACTCGTGTTACCTTTCCACGTTTCCTTCTTTCGCTCCTCTCTGGAACACCTTCACCCTATCAATCCCTATTCTTGCTCCTTCCTCCAGTAGCTTTACGTCCCTGATACCATCCCTTAACCAAGCTTCTCCACCTTCTCCAACGCTCCTGCTGGTGGTGTGGTCAGTGTTTGTGGCGACCATAAAGTGTGACTTAGCGTGTTTACCGCCAGTATGCTGGTGGTGGGGCTGGTGGCAACACTAGCGTCTTCGAAGCTACGTTGGAGATCTCTCTCTCTCTCTCTCTCTCTCTCTCTCTCTCTCTCTCTCTCTCTCTCTCTATATATATATATATATATATATATATATATATATATATATATATATATATATATATATATATATATATATATATATATTCCTATGAGTCCACGGGGAAAATGAAACACGATAATCGGCCACTACATATTAATTATCAGCAGAGAAAAAGAAGCGAAGGGAATATAGATAACGAATTATTTAACCGCTCTGTGGTAAATAATCATAGATATCAAGATAACAGAAATTCATACGTGCAAGGCAATGGATCGGCCTAGAGAGAACTGTACTATCGGTACAGCTGTGAACTACACTATCTAGAAACTTGCTTTAAATAACTGTATCAGACATTGAAACAGACATAGAGGTGAGCATAGTAAAATCATTGGATATGCAAAAGGGAAAGACATAGAGGTGAGCATAGTAAAATCATTGGATATGCAAAAGGGAAACAGACATAGAGGTGAGCATAGTAAAATTACTGGATATGCAAAAGGTAGGGAAAAGGAAAGTCAAAATGCAAAGAAACTTCGATGTGATTTACAACTGGGGAAAAAAGAGAACGAAATGAAACTGAGAGTATTGATTTGATCAAGCGAGACACGGGTCTGTTGTAGTACACTGATGACGCCATGCAGAGTCCTCTGAAGGGAAGGTGATGGGAACTTACGCAAACGTCATACACCCCCAGGGAATCACGAACCGCGAATACAACGTTTGAATGCATAGAACGTTAACGCTGAGCCAAGCAAAATGAGTGGAACGTTCGAAAACTTTCAATACGTTGGAGAACGTTGATGAAAGAATTTCATTCTATACATATGCAATGCTGAATAATATTCTGTCGAATGGCTGTATAAGATGAACTCAGGGTCAGTGAAAACGTAAAGTGTACGATGCTCAGAAAGAGTGTTATCAAGCAGGCAGACGGCGCTGTGAGGTCTACACGGCAGTTCAGTATGTTAACAAAATTCCATTCCTTCTTCCTTTGCTTAATTCGTATCTTCATTTCCCTTTCATTACGTTCCGCTGAATTACCAGTGTCTCGGTGATGATAAATTTAATTATGGCCTGAGGTGAGTCTCTCTTCTGAGAGGCGCTGTCAGTTAGCGTCCGCTCACCACAACCTCGCAAATTGGTCTGGACCCTCTCTGGCGGAGTGTGGCTAAGTGTGGCGGTAGAGACGGTAAATAAGCACTAGTGATCATAAATGTCACTCACACTGAAGAGTTTGGGGAGGAATAACAACCCCAGGTAATAAAGGTTGACTGCCTGGAAATATTTTCATCAAGTATCTAAACCCATGGTCGTCATGCTAATTGGCGATGTAACTCGACTCGTGTGGGTTCCAAGTGGGATTCGAACTGATGTATATGGCCCAAGTCCTCCTAACTCTCTTGCCAATAATGTGAGCTGATATCCTTAGGGGATGGCAGTGACCCAGTTCTCTTTACTCCTTCGCCTGTTGTGTGAGCTGATATCCTTTGGGTATGAGAGTAACCCAGTTCTTTTTACTCCTTCGCTTGTTATGTGAGCTGATTTTCTCTGGGTGAGTGGAGTGACCCAGATTCCTTTACCCCCTTACCCTCTATATGAACTGATATTTTCTGAAACGAGAGGAGTGACCTAGTTTGAGTTCCTTGCCTGTCATCTTATACGAGAGGGTCGAGGTAGCTTGGAGAGACTTGATGGTAAAGAGATAATTCACGTATGTCCTGAAACTTGCATCTGCCAGCTGGAACCCACAATAAAAAGATCGAACAGGTGCACTCTTGTGACGAAACACAGCGCTACCCATCTTATTACGATGTCTTAACCATCAGCATGATTTGCTCTAATAGGTCTGGATGTCTTCTCTTCTGGAAGAAATTCTACGAGATATAATCATAATGAAAAGATTGATGCCACATCCATGCAGTCGTGTCATTTGATGTAGATGAATTGATTTTCAGTTTGTTTGTACATTTAATTTAATTGCCTTATTAGTAGTCGAAAAATTGTTTTTTTTGTTAAAAGAAGCATAAAATGTTTTTGGAAATTGTTCCACAAAGAGCTAATCTGCTTATCAACATGGATAAAATTTTCTTATGGCATCATGCTAGATTTGTCCGTATATATTGTAGATGGGGTGCATTAAAAAGGCTAGGGAATTCATCGTTCCTTCGAGTTAGTTGGAAATTGTTAAAGATATCTCATAAGGCCTTTATCTGAACCTGTTCTTTCTCTTGTCGAGTCTGGATTGTGGGCACTCCAAGCTTCCGATGGGATTTGAGCTCCTAATTAACTCATAAAAGGAGAAGGAATGATTCGCCACCTAAGTGAATAGCACCTCAGATTAGACAGGTAATTAGCAATCATTCTCAACAATGATTCTGCCAATTTTTTTTTTCTTTCGTTTAAAAGAACTTGCTCTTTCATTTCTCGTTTATCTATTTCCTTTACATTTATTTTCATTCTCTCTTTTGATTTCTTTCTGCCTCGCCTTCACATGGTTTGCTGGCACTCAGTCCACAGACACAGCCTCTGCATCTCACACTTAACACTTGAAAGCACGTCAGACTCGTTCCTCATAACCCTAGATTTTCCAGCGGTGGGCCCTTCGCGCTAGCTCCGCTCCTTTTTGGTAAAATTTCGTCGTGTGTGTGTGTGTGTTTGTACTAGGGAGCAGGTACTCTCTCTCTCTCTCTCTCTCTCTCTCTCTCTCTCTCTCTCTCTCTCTCTCTGAGAGTCGGTGGGCGGCGGTGTGTTGTGCGGGGGTCAAGCGTGGGATCATCCTCCTTTGATGTTCAACGTAGCGTCTGCTGCTAAAGTAGCTACTCGAGATCACAGTATCATGGTCTGCGAGCGTGTGTGTGGGGGTGGGTGGGTGTGTGTTTGTATAACTGTAGGCATGCATGCGTGTGAGGAACTCTCTCATACGTGTGACAGCTATTTCTATTCTCTATATTTTCTTGATTATACATTTTGTGTGTGTGTGTGTGTGTGTGTGTGTGTGTGTGTGTGTGTGTGTGTGTGTGCGCGCGCGCGCTTGACTTAGGTTGGAGCAAGTGTGATCACTGTTTATGATTACTGTTTGTGCGTGTTGCTCGAAGCGAGTTTTACATTCGTATTGTACACACACACACACACACACACACACACACACACACACACACACACACACCAATTTACGCCAGGTATCCATTTATCGACCAACCCTTTTGATGAGGATGAGCACCTGGGTTGGATGTGGGCCGAGTGCCATACACGAGTTTTTTTTTCGTAGGCCTACAGCTTGTCGGCTTCTGCCAGCAGCCTGGGAACTAAACCCGTTAGTTTGCTAACTTGGGCCGTGGATGTCGTGCGAGGATTGTGAGACAACTGAGGGACATAACAGTGTCAACACAAGAGATTTTGAGCCTCTTTTATGAGCGTGCAAATCCGTCTTCAACTACAGTGCAAAGTTCCCTTGCCTATAATTTTGGCCTTTGATCAAGCAAGAGCTCTCTTGCAGCAAAGGCTTTTATGAATTCTATTGTAAAATGCTTATCAATTCTGTATATAAAGAAAAAGGGTTGAAGATTTTATGTGGGAGAGAGAATGGGTAGGCGTCAGGAAGAAGTTGAAGATAAAGTTTGAACTGGGAGCAAATTCAAACATGGGGAGTAGAAAGAGGGTGAGGGAGTGAAAGAGGCAAGAAAGTATTTAAAGTAATGATGTTATGCAAAATATCTAATCATGAACAATGATGTACTAAGACAAATTGGAGTGCTACGTAAGGCATATCTATCGTCTGAAACCAGTGGTAGAAGCTTTGACAAGATTCCTTTGGAGGAGGTCTTGATAAAACATTCCCTTGTGTTGGTTTGAGATTGTAATGATCGCCATACTGCTCACGGTGATTCGCTTGGTATTAGCAAGTGTTACGAACGTATGCTGATGGAGTTTGAGAGTGTGTATGTGAACAGAAGACGAATCCAAACAGGATCAAGTTGTTTATTAAACAAGGAGATCCCACTGATAGAATCTGAAATGTGATTTGATGGACATCAGACGGAGGTTGAAGGAGTTTTAAATATTTAGGTGGTAAAGCTAGTTTTTTCAAGGTTGGTGACACGAAAGGTGGGTTTTGAAAGCTGTGAAAGGCGGAGGGATGGTTTTGCATTACCCAGTGCGTTCTGTAGTAGGAGAGGCTGCCAAAATATTG